>NW_015662957.1:1039357-1121185 GCF_001515625.1 Sinocyclocheilus rhinocerous
AACATAAATAAATGCTTAAAGAAATAAAACAAAATAGAACATAAAATAGTGTATTGAAGACGAAGCTCCAGTGAAATATCTTCACAATCCTCTATGATGCCTTTAAGTTAATCATTATCTGTATTTTGTTGTGATTGAATTGCAGTTTCTCTCTGCAGATGACGAGGTTGCAGGATATGACAGCATCTGAAATGCACAATTGAGTTTAGATACACAATGTGTCCCCTTTCATTTGTTTATGTAAAAACAATTGTTTATGAAGACCAAAAGTAGTATGTGAGCACTTCACAATGTTAAAAGGAAAAAGTAATAATTTTTAAAATTCATTTTACATTTTCTGATTCATATAAATTACATTTCAAGATATATTAGAATGGAAGAGTTATTTCAAATTGTAATAATAGTAATGTTTTTTTTTTTGATTAATGTAGTAATAATAAAAACTTTACAATATGGGTTCTATTTATTAACATTAGCCAACTACATTAGTTAACACAAACTTAACAGTGAAGAATACTTCAGAAGCATTTATTAATTTAAAATTTAATGTAAATTTTAACATTTACTAATACATTATACATATTGAAATCAGTGTTTCAATTGCGGAAAGACGTCAATAAAACAGCTTGTAAACAAAATGTCGCGCAGCATTTCATTTACCTCAGGCAAGTCATCGGTGTCTACAGCTTGTTATTTGCTAAAGAAATGAAGTCTAGAGAAGAGCATTTGAGAAATATTAGACTATGTACTCCATTATATTTTACTTTACCCATTAGTTTTGTCTTAATTTTTTAAGGTTTAAATAATTATTTTATGAAAAGTTATGACAGCCACTGTGTAAATGATTATATTTCAACAACAAATAGAAATTGTGTAATTTAAAAGGTAATTTAAAAACTGCATTATGTGCCATTTACATGTTTGCATACAATTTTTTAATTTGAGTGTAGTTAAAAATAAATAGTAATTGAATTTAAGTTTGGGCTTTGTTTTTGTAACCTTATAGTAATGTAAAAGGGCTCCCGATCATTTAGAGCAGAAGCTGAGATAGATTTTTATCCCTAAGAAAATTTTAATTGCAATTAAGTCTATTTAAAGAAACAGCAATTTGTTCAGTAAACCACTGTTTAATAATAAAAAAAAATAACCCTAACACTGAACCAAATCATTATGACCAAAGTTTGCGTTTTAATGAGAACAGGACATTAATTTTAGAAGCGAAGACTTTGATTGGCTGAAGTTGGGGGCATCCCTAAAATACTGAAATTTCATTTCAGAGGGTTCAAATGCATAGCAAAAATTTGATTAGGAATTTTTATTAGCCTTTAGGAAGAAGTCCAAGTCCATACTAGTGTGCTATGCTTACTATTTCTGCCATGTAAAGATATGGTAGAAATAGTAAGGGCAGTATGCTATTTTGAATTCAGCATATCTCTTTTATGCTAAAGTATTTGTTTTAACAGACCACAACAAGTGTCAGTTTTTTTCTATTTCTGTAGAAATCTCATTGTTCCAAATTCCCACTCCACATAACTGTGGATTATTGTTTTAATGTGCATTATTGTTTTAATTGACTGCGAATTAGCACATCATTTTTTTGTGTGTGTTGAGGACAGACACCTCTATAGCTGGACTTTTAAATGTGCTCGACTCACGAAAAGCATTTGTAACGTGTTTCATGCGCTCTTCAAAGTGTTCAGAGCGTTTTAATGAGAACAGGACATTCGTTGTAGAGTCTGAGCGAAGGCTTTGATTGGCTGAAGTTTATGGCATCCCTAAAATACTGACACCGCAATGCGGGTTTTCATTTCAAAGGGTTCATAAGCATAGTGAAAGTTTGATTAGGAGTCTTTATTAGCCTTTAAGAGTCTAATAATGCATATTCAAAAACAGTATATGAATACACACATACTTTCAGGTGCATCGTTTCTATCCTCTTTTGCCTTTGATTCATTCTCTCTGTAATTTCCACACACCCACACTTCCTTCCTTTATTGCTTTCCCTTATTATCTCTCTCTCGGCCCTTCTGTTTGTCTCCCCTCCTCCTTTAATTCATACAGTCCTCCTCCACATGCACTGAAATACTGTACTCCTACAGGTGTGTGAGCAACTTCTCTTTATCTCTTCCATTTCTATGTGTGCCTCTACACACACACACACACACACACACACGCTGTACGTGTACTGGGGTGAGGAGTCGGGTTCTCTCACAGACACTGGGGACCAGAGATAGCACTTGAGCTCCATTATCTGAGAGCAGTGGCTGCTGAAGCAGAGAGCAGGGAGGAGAAAAATCAATCCAGCCCTAGAGCTCCACTCTCAGCCTCCACCTCCCTCTGCCCCTATGCAGGTGCAATCCCTCTCTTCCTCTTCCTCCCTTCCGTACTTCCTAACAAAGCACACTCCCCACCCCAACACACACAGACACAAACACACTCCCACCTCTTAACTTGCTGCTTCAGTGCAGCTGTCAGTTTCAAGTTCGTTGTCCTAAAACCTGATTACGCAGAGGGCACTATTCCACATCTTTGTGTCTCCCGAGGTCCTCCCAACACACACTCGCTCACACATGTAATCATCCACCCAGCCTGCCTCCAAAGGATCGTTTTCGCAATCATATCGTATCTCTAGCATCATGCGCTGCAATGCAATTTTGTTTTATCTGTTGAACAGCCAGTGGGAATTTGTCTTAAATATCACCACGTTCTGTTTGCTATAATATCAGCACAAAGGGACACAGTTTACTGAGCTCATAATGTTTTGGTCTGTTAACTTAACAAGATATATGTACTGTTAATTTAGAAGCAAAACAATTAACTATAATTTAAGTATACATGTATAAATTGCTTTAAAGTTTTGTTGCTATTTGTACTGTGTAACAAATGCATTGCTGTCAGTTAAATGAAAAGGTTAAATTCTTTGAATTTTAAAGCTAGTGTTAAAATTTGGAGTTGGTAAGATTTTTAGGTCTTATGCTCACAAAGGTTGCATTTATTTGATAAAGAATACAGTTAACATGTAATGTCATGAAATTTGATTATAATTTAAATTAACTTATATATTTTAATGTATTGTAATCTATTCCTGTGATGGCAAAGTCAAGTCACCTTTAACTATGGAGACAGTTCAGATTATGCTGTAAAGCAGCTCTAAAAAGACAATGTCATTTAACTCATTATTTGGCTCAAGTCACTTAAGCTGAATATCAGTGCAAACTTCACCCATTTGAAACAAGTTCAATTCAGCTATAAGCAGTTCTACAAAAAGCAGCAATGTCATTATTCATTTCGAGTAAGTTGTGTTGATTCAATTGAGTTCAATACCAGTGTTGATGCTGCAAAATGTGATTCAGCTGTAAAGCAGATCTCCATAAAACAATAGTGCCATCGTCCAGCTTAATTCAGTTCAAGTTTTGTTCTTATTTGATGGTGTCAGTCAGTGCAGTCATATTGATAAATTACTGAAAGTTAACTAAGCAAGTCAGAAGGCGACAGTGGCAAGGAACCCAAAGCTGAATTTTCAGCAACCATTACTCCAGTGTTGAGTCTCACATGATCATTCAGAAATCATTCTAATTTGTTGATTTGGTGCTCAAGAAACATTTATTATTATTATTAGCATCATCGTTGAAAACAGTTGTGCTGCTTTTTCTGCTGTGATTTTTCAGTTTTAAAGGATGTTCAAAAGAACTGCATTTATTTGAAATAGAAATCTTTGGTAACATTATAAATTATTATTGGTAACATTATAGGCTACATTCACACTGTCAGTTTTTGGGATTGACAACTGCATTTTCTTTACATGTGTGAGTCTCGAAATATCCCGTTCACACAGAAACTTACAGTAGCGTCTCGAATATCTGTCTGTATGAACGTGCAACGGGAGTCAAGCCCGTATTCCTTACCAGTAACCATAGCAACAGTGACCAAAGTAAAATCAAAGATGGCGACGTCCATAAAACTGAAAGTCTTATCACTTTCTGACACGACTGTCCAGTCGAGCTGCGAGTTCATCCGTCAAATCTTCATTAACTGACAGCAGCTTTTTATATTCGGTACAGAGCGGAGCATGAGTCGTGTGCAGAACACAAAACTGACGGGAGCGGCTCCGGTGAAAAACTGACTGGATCTAAAACTGATCTAAAATTCAGATGATACACGGCTCATTTCTCCGTCACTGTAAGTTACCAAAACCACAAATTAAAACACGCAACTCACGTTAGACGCACGTTTGTGTGGCAGAGCGGCTCTCTAATATACTGTGTATATATATATATACCTGTTCCGTTCACACAGTGTGTGTTTTCCGAGAATGCGAATGTGAGACCTGAAAATTTACGGGTGTGAGTTTGATTATAGAATGCGGTTGTCATGCCCGTAAATAACTGTACTATGTGTGAACGTAACAGTATTAAGGACTCAAATACAGGACTGACAACCATATTTTGCTGCTGTGTGAACATGGCCATAAATTATTATAAAGGTTCCAAAAGGGTGCTTTTATAGTGATGCCAAAGAAGAACCCCAAAAGAACCTCTCATTGAGCGATTCTTCTTATTATCATAAGTGTAAAGAACCTTTTTAATAATCTCAAGAACCTTTTCACTATACAATGGAAAATTTCCATGGATGTTAAAGGTTAGAGGTCATAAGAAAAAAATTTGCCAGAAGCTACAAGTGACAAGGGTGAATTCGGAATATATAAATCTTATTGGTCCAAAGTCCCACTGCACATAACTGTATATTAATTATTGTATTGACTGACAGCAAATGAGCACATTATTTTTTCTTTAGGACAGACACTTCTAGATGGACTTGTCACACTTAAATCACACAAAAAGCATTTGTAACATGTAAAAGTTTTACATTTCTCAGCTTGCTTCTTTTCTTTAATATTTTTTTGTCACAATGCGATCTGGCAAGTTTAGACAAACCCTACAACGCAATGTGACAATTGTTAGGAATGGACAAACCATTACCACCCATTAATGCTGAATGTCATACTAAGTACCACCCCCGGCATGATCGGGTCATCGGGGTTAGAAGACAGTCCTGTCAAATCGCACTAAATGATAATAATAATGTGAGAGCACTCTCACGACTTCTGACATTAACGCTGCCGGACCAGACCAACCGCGGTGAGAACTTCACCCTCATGCTGCTATTAGCGCACATATCTTAATTGCAAATATATGTAGGATCTCTTTGAAAGCCACGTGATGCTCCGTAGGCATGGGAACACACAGAGAGAAGGAGAACGAGACAAAGTCGGAATAGCAGTGCCTTGCCCTCTCCGTCTCTTATCTGATCGTGTTCCATGCCAGTTGGCATTATCGCTGGCAGAAGTGCCCTTGTCGGATCGGGGCAAATACTAGCATTAAACAGCAGGTTCCCCAGCTGAAGAGAGCAATAATGACTTCAGTTTTATAACTAATTTAAATGGAGCTCAGTGAAAAAAAAATAAAAAAAGTATTTTCTAAACATTTTTTGTGACTTTCTCTGTCAACTGCCTAATGAGCATGGATGAAAAGGGCTTTGCTAAAACACAAGCATAGCAAGAATACAGTTTTAACAGCCTGCATGTCTGTAAGGCTATTTTAAAGCCCTGCTGAGTTTTAGCACAAGGCCGGTAGACTGCGCTGGAGATTTCCAGCGCAGTATGAGTATGATTTCTTTTTGAAATGAGCATTGAGCTCTAATAGACCCTGCTTGTTTAAGAAAAGAGAGATAGCACTAGCTCTGGTTCATGACTAGCACGCTGCTTCTGAGCGGCTCACTGCTGCTTTGACACACAATGGCTCAACCCCCTTCTTTCACTGCCAGGAAAGTCGACTTGAAAATCGCACACTTCAATGACTTTGTTGGACCAGAGTGTCGCTCCTTGTATCTAAACTCTTTAGTAGTCTGCGGAGCTTCTGAAGAAGCTGCCAGTTAACTAACATACTGTATAAGCTAGCTGCTTGTCGCTAATGAACAAGTTATCAAATGCTTCTTCTGATCATGTTTTCATGGGTTGGTTTTGCTTTTGTCTTTAAAAAGTCTTTAAAAATGCATTCGATTTTCTTATTAGCAGACAGCAGATACCTGGAGAGAGCTAGCGGTTAGCATTCCCTTTCATCTCACTGGCTGTTGTTCAGTTAGCATTGGAAATATATGATTTACACATTCGCACACTTTTGCATCCAGGTTTACTTGTACCGTAAATTCCATGTGAGCCACAGGAAATGATGCCATGAAAAAAAAGACGTATGACATTAAAGGTAACTAGGTGAAACAGCCATAGTAAGTCAGTCTCATGCTTCTTAAAATCTACTTTTGAATAGAAATTAATTTATAAAGATACTTTTGGATCAAGAGAGTTTTATGCCTGTTTATTTTTTTTCTGATAAAAAATTGGGATAAATGAAAAATGCCAAATCCCACCCCCCCTTCCATGTTTGCTCTGCTTGTTTGTAAGGCTGCAAAATTTGGCCCAATATTTTGTATATTTTATATAATAATATATTAAAAATAATTATAATTATAATTATATAATAATAATAATAATAATAATAATACAATAGCTATTGTAATATCGCAATATATAATATTAATAATAATTACTATTGTGTCATTTTTACTATTGTAATATTTCACTATAATACAAATAAAAATTTATATAATAATGATATTACCAGTATTAATTTCATTTCTTAATTCTGAAGTTCTTCATTTTCAAATGTAAAACTTTTAGGTTTTATTTTGTCGGAAAAACTGCAGGGAAACCTTAAAGCTTCTCTTTTGATGACAACAGCTGGTTTATAAGTGCTTCTCATTACAAGAAGGTGGAAGATGGTTGGCGCATGTTATATTCCCGAATGCACATTATAAGCGACCGAAACTCAGAGCAGATGCAGAGATGAGTTCATGTGGAGCAGCATTTACTGTGTACCAAGCCGCTCTAAGACACTGAAAACACCAGGTCATGAGCTGCTCGTGTGTAAAACAACACAGTGGCGCATTTCACTCTGAAACATGCTGTGTGTCAGACTGTCTATTTTTTGTAATTAATTGATTTGTTAATCAAGCTAAGCCATTTCACTAATTTTGTTTTGTTTTGTGATTTAATACTGTTAAATCTACCAGGCTAACAGGGCCATAGTAACAAACAATCCCTTGACATCTCCAAATGAAAAGTTCACAATCTTCAGTTATCTTTTATTGAGATGTCAGACCACAGAACTACCTTGTTCTCCTTCAGTCTCCTTTTGTTACGTTTTTACCAACTTATCAAAGGCAATAATTCTGAAGATGATTTTATTCACCTGTGTTTCTATGGTTGCTGCTTAAATGTTCTAAGCATCACTTTGAAAGCGCAAACTGAAAATACTACATAATGGTCATAATGAACAGCCTGGAGAGTCCAGCATATCTGGTGAGATGTACTGTTATAGATTGTTATATACAGTGCTAATCTTTCACCGAGGGAGAGTGCGAGGATACGTTTAAGAATTCATGTCCTTGTACAATTTGTTCCTGCCTCAGGCCTTTCATGTCTCCATTTCAAAAATCAAGTCCAAAATTGAAACCAAAGGCACATTGACAGGCCCTAACACCGACCCACCATCCTCTCGTGATAGAGGGGGAGAACGGGAGTGTGAAAGGAAACTAATGGAGCTGCCCATCCTTTCCATTTGCCTCTCCTACCTGTCTTTCTTTCTCATCCCTCTCTCTCTTTCTCTCTCCGCCTACTTCTCTGTTTCTTTCCCTCTCTCTCTTGAGTTTACTCAGGGGTGAAATGAGCTGGTGCTAGTGGAGTAGACTGATATCTGCTCCAGTCAAACCGAGACTGAAAGTGTCTCAGGCTGTGTGTGAGCGATGACGCAGGCTAAGGTACTCATTCTCCCCAAGTGTGGCTTATTTCCCTTGGCTTATTAAATACTAGCCTCCAGCTCTGAAAGGCAGTAGTATAGAACACTGGTACAGGACTTTAAACACAATGGCTGTACCTTATCCCAGATGTTTGAAACAAACACTGAGCATTTACCAAATGCAGGGGCATCATGCATGTGATTTTAAGGGGGATCAGTGGCCAGGGTGAGATACAATGCAGCAAAACAGAAATATTTTGCAATATTAATACAATTTAAAATAACAGTTTTCTTTTTTATAGATCTTTTCGAATACTAAGAATTCAGACATACTACTTGCCCCACATACTGTTTTCGCATACTATATATTAGGGAAGTATGCGATTTCAGACACAGCTTAAGCTTTTTAGCAGCTATTACTCCAGTCTTCAGTGTCACATGATCCTTTAGAAATCCTTCTGATCTTCTGATTTGGTGCTCAAGAAACATTTCTTATTATAATCAATGTTGAAAATAGTGCTGATTAAACGTATTCATTTATTTTGTAAAAATAATTTATTTTAAACACACACACACACGTCTGGTTTGCTATCCTTGTGGGGACTCTCCATAGGCGTAATGGTTTTTATACTGTACAGACCGTATATTCTATTGCCCTACACCAACCCTACACCTAAACCTACCCCTTACAGGAAACTTTCTGCATTTTTTTTCACACACACACACAAACACACACACACACACACACACACATATTAAATGCATGAGTACTTTTATATAAATTATTTGACTTATAACACATACTTTGACATATTGCAACCATAAGCCGGAGGTTGAATGGAGGACAATGAAAGATGTGGTGAGATGTATGTACAGATGTAATGTTCAGGTAGGATTGTAGGATATGCGCAGAGCAAAAATAGCTGTGCTTGTAATTAGCACTCTGTAAATTGCAAACAGTGTGACAGCCACATCAGACCGCAGTGGTGCAGCGGTATGTCGCGGTACTCTTCACTGTGGTCTGCAGCCCTTTTTTTTTTTTTCTTCTGTCACATTCCCCCTTTTCCTTCCCTTTCCAGGACTGTGATATTCCCTGGATAATCTCTGTTTTGCAAGCTAGCGCTGTCATTATGAACAATGGTGTCATTCTCCATTCAAAGGAGGGAGGGGCCCAGACCATTCTCTATGATTGTTCCCAAATTGCGCATTTGGGAGAATCACACATTTACATGCTTGGGATCCTCCTGGGAGGACTTCGATCTGGAAGATTTTTTTCTCCCTATCCATTTCAGTTTTAGAATATATGCCGTTCGTCTGAAGGAAAAACTGAAAAGCTATTTTCGCAATCCCTAGAGGTAGCGCAGTCAACCACACCAGCCGTGAAGTCTAGTAATATTAGTCCAATGCTGCTGTGGCCACTGAATTGAGTGAATATGCTGACTCTCTCTTTTGAAAATTGCATTTTTGTATATTGGACATTAGGTCGGCTGGATGAAAAATCAGCTTCTACTTGAAGAAGTGATCGGTCAACAGCAAAATGAGGTTTCCCAAGCTGGAAGAGGTTGATATGCAAGCGTAAAGAGTTCCATAGGCGGAAAAATTTGATATAATTTAAATCCATTAAGGAGCAATATCTGTTATCCACTTTAATGTTAGAGCTCTAGATTTACAGCAGGGCTGAGCCAGTTGTGTTGTATTAAAGGCTGTAGGGGCTTATGTTATTTACAAGCTCAGACTACCAGAGATTTGCAGCTGCAATAGAAATCATGTTAAGAATTACAATATTAAAATGCTCGTCTTTCAAATTAGTTTTGCAACTTAACCATACAGGGCATTCCCGGGCACGGTGTCACTCTTAACAGTAGCATTTTTTTATATGGCATTTTGTTTGTGTTGTAATAATGGCATGAGTAGATGCTACAAAGCCTGTCAAGGGTAATAGAATATGACACGATGCTCATTACCTGCACTGATATTACATTATAAACGAGCACCTGTAATTAAAAATGTCACATAGATGCACTGATGTTGTAACACGTTGTCCTACTGTTAATACAAAAATTACACACACCAACATGTTTTGTTTTTTTAATCACCGTTGGCCTTTATTTATTTATTTCTCCATTTTCCATTAGCTAGAACAATAAGTATTATTAATAATAAGTACACTACATTTCCACTTGTTTACAGAAGTTAAACGTTTTTATTTTTTCAAGTGATTGTTAATGTCTCAGAGTCCTAAAATACATTTTGTAGAAGCATTTTCTATGATTGCTAGGGCTTTAAATTTGATGTGTTCATTTAGTGTTTCATTTAAAAAATTTTTATAAAAATAATGAAAAATAATTTTGTCAAAGAAATGGCATAATCTTTTCATTGTATTATAATTTATGAATATATTTATTATAATTTGTTTTCTTATTCTGAACTTCTTTTAACATTCTCAGAGAGAATGAAAATCTCAATTGCAAAATGGATTATTGTGGATAGTAAGCCAGTGAACGATTTACATTTATATATTAATTATACAGTACATTAATATTATTGATACAAGATATTGATTCTAAAGCCACTTTTTGTAATGCCATTTTGAATCTCTTTTCAAGATTTATTAATAAATAACCATAATGTGTAATTGATTTAAGTGCAAATTCTAATTGATTGACAACCCTAATGATTGACATGTCATTTCGGGGTTCTTCTCAGCAGTTATCAATAAATCACCATATTCTGTAATTAATTATATTACAAACTGTAATCGATTGACAACCCAAATGGTTGCATTTGTCTGGTTTACTAGCTTAGATGATCTAGATCTACGGTATGTTATTTGTGAATTGGTATGTTTCTGGTAAATGAGTGGACATAAATCACACTTATGCTTCAGTTTGTGAGCTTCACTGAATGTTTAATCCAAATGAACCTGGTTTTCATTTGACCTTTCCTGCATCTCCAAGCCCATTATCTTGTGGTCGCAACAAAAGTTTTTACCTGTGCTTACTAAGCTTATCACCTGTGTCTCATCACTTGTCATTTTTCGCTGTGATGGACTGACTGACCTCTGTCCACTTTGACCTTCTTTATCTCTCGCTCTCTCTCTGTCTACATTGTCTGGATTGATGTTTTTATCTGGCAGTGCAGGTTTGGTGGGTCCATGAAAAATAACACATATACGATTATAATGCATTGAATCAATGCTCTATAACGATGGTAAATAGGCCTATATACAGTATATATACACTAAATACCATTATTACTTCAGTGTGTTTATTCCATGTGGTCTGTTGATTTGGCTATTGATCATATTTACACACATGCATATAAAATGCTTTGTAATTCAAAGAATTTTAATTTCCTTTTATGACCAACATACAAAATGGCATCAGTGAATAGTGTTATGCTGCAGGCAATATTGATCAAAGTCGCTTTAAGAGAAGTTAGTCCAATCGACGACCATTTTGGCAACATCATTAGGCATCTGTTTTGGTTTTTTTTCTGAGCAGTTTATTTGAATATATTAAATCACCTATACAGTTTGACAAAAAAAGCCTTAAATCAGGCAAAAAATTGTGATTCTACTAATATAAAAGGCTCTTTTATGGGAATGTCTTTCTACTGTCTCTGGTATTGATCTTTGTCCATTTCCTCATTACTAAGTGTAAGTTTCATTTCCTTTCTCTTTCCAACTCTTTTAAAGTTAATTAAAATAAGATCATGCCATCACATTTTGTGGAAAATAAATAAATAAATAATAAATAAAACATCAGTTCACTTGGAATCACCACATATTAGTTCTGCCCTGTTTTGTTGTTGAAAAAGACGACGCCAAGAAATTAGTTCCTAAACAAACTCCCTGCTCTTTAAACACTTGCTGTGTTTTGCTTTGTAATTGGTTGGCCCCATTTTGGTTTTTCAATTATGCATGGTGGATTCACTCATTTTAAGAACACTGTGACAGCTTTTGAGTAAAAAAAATAGATTACCTACATTTATGTTTACAGCTGGGCGTCAACATACTGGTATGGTGAGGTGTTCTTTTTTTTTTTTCTTAGGGTTTGAAGGTGGAAGGCTTGTCACAGAACCAGGAGATTGTATTTAAAAGTCTTTTCATGTAGCAATAAAAGCCCTGCTGAAAGAGGCATATTTGGTATACTTTCATACATGTATGCATGAAGTACATACACACCTTTGTCCTTCAACATCTATTTCTGGTCCATGTGTATCTAAGGTAAGATGCATGAACACAGGAAAAAAAAAACACAGGATATGGATCTTATTTTGCATCTGACACCATAGCAGTTCTGTCTATATTGAGTCAAATTAGGCCAAAGACAATTTCTTGACCATTATACTGGCAATAAAACCACCTTGTGTGTGTTTTTTAATAGTTTGAGTGGGATTTAAATGGATGTTTTCAACTCATTAGTGTTACCTTGTCATCAGTATAGAAATCCTGTCATAGCTGTTTGACAATTTAACTGCACATGGGTGATTCTCAGAAATGCGAGTTTAATTTAAATATTGATGGACAGATGCTAATAATGAGAGGCTTAGATAAGAGCTAATAAAGAGAAAGAACCTTGACTGCCAAATGTCACACTTCCACAGTCTTCCCACTCAATTCTTTAATAACCCAAAGATACAGAATAAGGCCATGTGAGAAGGCTTACATATAACTGGCTAAAGCAGAGCAGGTATATGAGGGGATATATAGGTGTATTCCCTTTCTAGAACAGGCTCAAGACTTCATCTGTCCTGCAGCTCCCCTGGGCTTTGTCTATTGCTCTGGTTAGAGTTACATTTTCCCAGAACCGTTAGTAGTACACAGGCCCAGATTAATGGGCCAACAAGCCACATGCCCAGGGGCCTCCAACTATATGGGAGGCCCCAAAATGTTATATACTGTACAAAAAACAACTACTTTTTGGGGCAATTGACTGTAAATGTTTTATTTATTTATTTGTTTTTGTTTTTTTCTTTTGTGATTTTTTTTCACATTTATTCATTTAACAAATACTTTTATGTTTTTATCGTTGTTTTGTTTTAATTTAGTTTTGTGTTGTTTTTTTTTTTGCTGAAAAGGGAGTGAAACTAATGATGAAGTTAATGAAGTAAAATGATGAAGTTAATGAAGTCCCACACAGTTTGAGTGGGACAACCAAACAAAACAATATCCAGATGAAAAAACAGATACACCAAATTCCTTTATTAAATCATTAAGAAATATCATACTGAATTGCTTTGCTGCACTGACATAATGTTTTATTTTTAAATAAATTTTTTTTAATTAAAATAAATTATATAATTTTTTATTTTTATTTTTTGTCTTGTTTTGTTTTTCTTTCATGATTTTTTTCCACATTTATTAATTTAGTGAACACTTTTATCTGTTTTGTTTTTTGTTTTGTTTTGTTTTGTTTAAAAAGGGAGTGAAACTAATGATGAAGTTAATGAAGTAAAACGATGACGTTAATGAAGTCCCACACAGTTTGAGTGGGACAACCAAACAAAACAATATCCAGATGAAAAAACAGATACACCAAATTCCTTTATTAAATCATTAAGAAATATCATACTGAATTGCTTTGCTGCACTGACATAATGTTTTATTTTTAAATAAAAAATTTTTTATTAAAATAAATTATATAATTTTTTATTTTTATTTTTTGTCGTTTTGTTTTTCTTTCATGATTTTTTTCCACATTTATTAATTTAGTGAACACTTTTATCTGTTTTGTTTTGTTTTGTTTTGTTTTGTTTTGTTTAAAAAGGGAGTGAAAATAATGATGAAGTTAATGAAGTAAAACGATGACGTTAATGAAGTCCCACACAATTTGAGTGGGACAACCAAACGAAACAATATCCAGATTAGAAAACAGACATACAAAATTGCTTTATTAAATTAAGAAATATCACATTGAACTGGTTTGCTGCACTGACCAAGACTATCAACTGTAACACCTTCCCCAACATGACTAGTAGCAGCAACGACAGGCCTGTAGGAGATGTATTGCCAACACCGATGGGTAACAGAACAGCGACAGCAGAGGAGCTTCTTACATTACCGTTGATAAAAAACAATACCTTCTACTACTGAATCATTGGAGGGGAAGGAAGATAATGTCCATTGGTGCGAGAAAGCTACCGACCCATCGCTGTGGGAGATGTCAATATAGAGGCAGTTAGAAATATTAGTCAAATATTAGAGTAAAAGAGCGACATCTGCATTTCTTAACAGGGGAGTTAAATATTGAGCCACAGTCAGTGGTCTATGTTGAAAGAGCCAGTCATTAACAAATGATTTACACCAGAGTCGTTTGAAGTATGAGCAGATAATGCTGTTTTTTCCCCTATATGATTTGTATAATATGTATTTTAATTAATATTTTTACATGCATTTTTATATGCATACTACTACTACTATGCATTTTCTTTATACAAACAATATCATTGTAGGTGGTGCCATTCTGTGGTGAAATCACATTAAAGTGTCTCTCCACTGTTTGTGTGGTGATTTTGATTTAGATTTGATTTTGAGCTGTGAGAGGTTTCATTCATCCAGGCCATTGTGGAATTTCCGTTGAAATTTAGTCAAAAGAAAATGGACTTTGTTCTCCGTTTGTTGAGGGTGTTTGGCTTTTCATCTAAGAGGTTTCATCACCATCTGAGGACTTGAAACTGTCCGTGTTCGTTGTGGGTCTAATTATTTGATGGGCACCGGAGACCAAAGTAAAAGCCCCTCCAATGATCTCTCAGTATGCCTCTCATCTCTTCACTCAGGGGGTCTGTAACAGTAGGGAGAGCTCTTATACTTGAAAGGGCCTGTATTAAAATGCTCTTTTAGAGAATGAATTTCTGCTGTCTTAAGCCGATTGAGCAAAACAAATCTCTCTTAAAGTAAAATCTGGTGGCAGCAGGAGAGTGTGGCAACAATAGCAAGCTGAGAGACCGAGAGAGAGGCAGAGGAAAGGAAACCGGAAAGATACGGGTGGCTTAGAATTGAAAAATTGCATACTGAGAATTGAAACTAAAGTTGAAAAATAATGCACTTAGAGTCAACAATGAAAGCCCACTTTGTGGCCTTTAAGTACAGACAAGCTGTTTTTCAACTGTAGGATCTTTAAGTTGATTAGAGCAAAGTTATGGGCCTAATGTCTGAGAGCTAATTTAGCATGTGGCTAGATTATATGTTAATGGCTGTTTAGTTTGTTCTCATAACAAGGTAAAAAGTTCAGTTTCTTGAGGGACAACAATATGGAGGTTAAGAATGTCCACATTTGATTTAATCTAGGCTGCATCTTTCTTATGTTTATGTGTGTGTGTGTGTGAGTTAGCTCGCACATATGTGCACTTGGCACTTCATGAGATATGAAGGCTTTCAGGCTCATAAAGATTTCAAGAGAAGATTTTTTAATGAGGAACACAATATGCCGTGAGTAAATGACCTCGCTGCATCTACATTACATGCTGTTATTTTATTTTATTTTATTTTTTATTTATTTTTTGCCCGTCGAAAGACAGCTTCCCTACCTTCAGTGTGATAAGTAGCTTTATTTTACATCAATCTTGGCTCAGTTTTTGAATATTTTTCCACATAATCCTTGATAATAATCAACTCTCGTAATCTTTTTAGACTCTAAAGAAATTAAAAACTCCATGAAAATGCTTGACAAGCACAGTTTTCTTTAATGTTGATGTACAGTATATGTATAGCTTTCTTTCATGTGTTGATATAAAATATTTCCTGGTAAAACAGGCAGTTTGGGCATTAGTTATGTGACAGCAATGAACCATAGTTGCACCCATATTCTCGTACTTGCATTCGATGCAGTTGCTGCTTGACTATTGAAGTACGTACTTCAGGTGTGTATTTGCATATTATAAATATGTTCATTGACATACTATACTGCCCACTTTGACATTGATCTTTGACTTGTGAGTAATAACAACCACAAAAATGATTTGCTCTGTTGTTGCTAAATAAGTATAATTCACCTCCATCATTCACCTAATGTTTTAGCAGGGAAGTTTGCTACTTGTTAGATGGATGCAAGGGGAGGGACATTCTCATTCCGGAGAGCATTTGATTGGATGAAATATCCTTGTGATGCAGGATGAGTCATCGATTTTTTTTTTCAGCGTTTCCATAAGAAAAGTGAATTTGTCAAATGTTTGCATTAGCATATACTGACCTCAAAGCTAATAAAAATCTCTCATTTTGATTTATTTGATGTAGAAATGGTGCGAGTTGACACACATTGATAGTATGTCTTTGACTGAACAGAAGGTCTTCGACCATTTTGAATCCAATCACAATTCCCATGTTGTTTCTTCACACCAACTGTCTTGTTTCCTTCTCCACCTCTCTTCCCGCTGTGAATAATAGCTTCCAACCGCAAGAGATGAGATGTGATTTAGAGGAACGGCTGACGCCTTTGTTCTTCAAAATATTGTCAATGTTGTTTGGCTAAAGCTTAAAGCTGGACACATGTTTTAGACCTCTTCCGTTCCTGTCATTCTTTAATCCCCCTGCACCTCCCTCCCACCTCCGTCCGCCTTCAATCAAGATTATTTTTCCTATTCTTGAATATCCCACCCAATATCCTGATCCCTCTCCAATTTTTCTTTGTCTCGTTCTGTCCATAATCAGCCTGCCCTGTCATGCATCCATCTTGGATTTGTCTCTTCCTTATAGAGTCTGTCTTTGTGTCTTTGAGGTTGCAGCTGGTCAGCTGGGCCAGGGAAAATGTGCCTGCGGCTATTACAAGCAGCTGGCGTCCAGAGAGATGGACAGGGAGAGAATGGGCGAGAGAGGGTGGCGTGGCGAAACTTCAGGGCGCATAGTTCTGCCTTCAGCACATGCTGAGGGTACCAAATTCAATTTCATTCGCCTCACTACTTCTAAGTTTATGATTTAAGACACGACAGAACACGTTTACCTTCATGTAAATGCCCTCATGGTCATTTTATATTAAAATTTATGCAAAAAATTGCTCTTGTAGCAATGTTGGTCCATAATACTTAGTGTTTTCAATGCTATAATAGACACCTAAACATACGTCTTATACTGACATACTTTCGATACAAGCTAAACACAAACTTTTACATTGATTGAGCAATAAAAACTCAAAGCTAAATGCTAAGGGTTATCGCCAAATCTTGTAAAGTAATAAAGAGGAAGTCGAATATATATACTATTATTCACCAGAAGAGGAAAATTACTTTACCAGTCAAAGGTTAGGAATAATTTTAGATTATAATAATACATACATACATAAATATAAAATGTATATTATGTAGGATCTCTGTCTTCGAACGGACCCACTTACACTATTGAGTCACACATGAAACAATCACATTCCATTGAGACAAACTGAGGCACCCCTATGCAACCAGCTGCGGTCGTAAAACTCATGCAGGGTCAGTGAAGGGTTGAAGCAGTTCCTGTCCTATTTAGCGTATCTCTCAAGAGACTCAAATAAAAGACAGTGCTTAAACCCTAACTCAAACTAGGATACAAAACTATCTTTGTTTTACGGGCTTTCAAGGACCAGATGCGTGATACCCCTGACCATTTAACACATAAATTGCTAAATCCGATCAACAAAAGAGACAATTTTAGAGCTCCCTGTCCAGCAGAAGGATGGCAGATCCACACTCGCTTGACATGGGCATGACCTCAGGACACCTCCCCTTTCCCCCCTGCATTCCAAAAAAAGGGACACGAACTTACACAGACAATTCATAAGACAATCATTTGAAAGTATCGGAGCAATAGATTCACAAATAATATGGTGTATGTCTTATATATATATATGCTTGATGTGTTCATGTAATCGTAAAATTAATGATTAATTCCCTTACAAATGAGTTAATTTCATTACAATTATATTATGTAAATTATATAATAATTTTGGATTTTTACATTTTTGAAAGAAGTCTCTTATGTTCACCAAGGCTGGATTTATTTGATCTAAAAAAAAAAAAATCATATTGTGAAATATTATGAAAATGTATTATGAAAATTTAAAAGAACTGGTTCTATTTTAATTTAAAGAATAGAAAATAAACAGCAATATATATCTTACAACATTATACATGTCTTTACTGTCTTTTTTGTTTTTTGAGTAGCAGTGTGACACTGCAGACTGCTAAAAACTCAGCTTTGCAATCAGGAATAAATTACATTTTAAATATATTCAAATTGAATTTTTCTTTTCAACAAAATTTCACAATGCAATGTTTACTATATTTTTAAACAAATAAATGCAGCCTTGGTGAGCACAATAGACTAATTTTACACATTTTTCACAGTTATACTATATTTCAGCGTGTTATTGAGTAATTGTCACTACATATTTGCAAGCACTTGTCACTTTGACTAGAAAGGAAGTGGAAGAAACATGTACAGTGCATGCAAATGAAACAAAGGTTGTGTTTTGGTAGGCGTTTTGACACTTGTTACAACTATAACAAACACAGTGAGAGTAAGTTTTGCCTTTCTCACTGTTTTAAATATGATTATTCACTTTCATAACACTTATGCACTGCGCATGCCAGGAAATGCAGTTTGTGTATTAGTGATTCAACGGATCACAAATCTCACGGTTCGGATCACATTACGGTTTTTGAGCCACGGATCGGATCGTAACAGTGTAAATGCAGCCCGGAGTCAGACCCACCTCTCCCGCATCGGCATCTGCACTTCATACGCGTATGCTCGCGGGTGCGAATTAGAATCACACACGGCTGCATTCGAGTCTTCAAGGCATTTTGAGGACACAACATCGTCAAGTAAGTAACTTTAACAAATGTTACAGTATCCTAGGGCTGTCAAAATGACTGAAAAACTAAATTCGAATTTTCCACTTAAATATTATCAAAATTCTAATTATATTCAAATTTAAAAGGCATAATTTCAGTTAGGGGGAAAAAAAGCTTTTGGCTTCTCTCCTGAGGCCACAAGAGGGTGCATCGAGTTAAATATTATGCACGTTTCTTCAAAGCATTATAAAATAACACGACTATCTTTGAAAAAAAGTGCATAATGTTTAAAATAATGTTTATAAACCCATAAACATTATGTAAAGTTGCTTAAACAATTAGAAAAAAAACAGCACCATGCATGTATGTATAGTTTAATACAAAGGACCAAAAACCAATCACAAAGAGTAGGCTACTTTCTTCATTTAAAAACATGAGATACAGTGGGATGGGGGAAAACCGCCATAAAGTCTTGAGACATGTTTTTTAAAAGTTGAACGTACATTAATTTTACATGGCTTTCTAAACATGCCGCTTTCTTGTGCGAGACGCGAGTGCAACGCTGATAGATGCCCCACTAGAAAATGTGATAAATATGCGTTCTGTGTGAACGGCTTGGTTTCAGTTTCGCCGTAAACAACATATTCGCCACACTGAGTTACATTCAAGCTATTTTAAGGCATGAGAAAATAATTTTCACAAGAAAAAAAAACATTTAAATATGTCATTTTGATGATCAAATACGAGTTTTTTTTATGGATAAAACTTTTGACTACAGGGGGGCTTTAAAGTACTTCTTCGATACCACAGCAAAAATTACTAGCCTAACTATGAAAGTTCAAACCTGATTAAAGAGACAAGTGAACATCCAGTAAAAATAAGCACAAATACACAAATTACAAGCATAGATAAATAAAACAGAACAAAGTTATAAATAAAATAAGGTCGGTAGTATTATGGTACAGAAATGTAATAATTAGGGTAAAATAACACTGCATAGTGGTCACTGTATAAATTAAATATAGATCTTTGTCAAAGTGTTTTGTTGTTTTATGAGCATTTAATGACAGCAGCAGTTATTTATAGGCTGCTGTCCCTTTAAGAGCTGATGCACGGATCCAATATAATGATACACATCCGATTTCTTTCTCAACTGTTTTCATTCACTTAAGACGTAACCGACTGCGTTTACCAGAATGTTTGTCGAGATCGGTATGTTGTCATCATTTTGTGTGTATGTGTATGTTCAGAAGATTCAGAAGAGGATTCAGTTCAGTGTTCGTGCGCAGTGAAACGCACCTCTCGGCGTGTGCATGCTTCATGTGTGCGTGGCTGCGCATAGAAAACAAATTACGAAAATGAAGTAACGAATAGAGTTCCCTTTCGCTGGAATGGTATAAAATCGCTTGCGTGTTTAAACACATACAAATTATAATCTTTCACGCTATTATGGGTACATTTTGCAATTAATCTGCGGATCTGCGTGCCGAACTGTGGGGCTTGGTCCGAACGGATCACGGATCAACTACGATCCGTTCAACCACTATTGCGTATTGCTTCAATCTGTGTTGCTCGCATTTAGCAAACTGATCTTCAAGTGTTTATTAATCAGTGCAAATAGCACAAAATGGAATATGTAATTTATGGGTACTTTATAATTTGCCAAGGTTTGTTTAGCAAAACTTTCTGTTTTGTTGTGGCCGACACTTTTTTGCGCATTGCTGCGTTCGATAAAACATGCACCGTTTATTTTAGGAAGACAGGAACTGTCTGTTCTGTTAATTTATAGTTTCTCTACAAGACCAATTTAAATGCAAGTTAGCTGTAACAGCTTCCTGTTGAGGGCTCTGTTCCTCATTAGTATTCAGTTCAATCATGCAATTCGCCCCAACCAAACCGAGACATAGTCATTAAATATGTTCTATAGTGTGAATCTCTTGCTCAGTAACACCTGTTCGTCTACTGTTTTTCAGAATAAAGCCACTGTGGGTGTACGTGGGTGTTTTTGTGTCTAAAATTGCAAGTCTGTGAGTGACCCCGTCGGACCTGGATGTGTGCGTGCATATGTGTGCATGCATGCCTCCGCTCTAACTTCCACTATCTTTCTCTCAGCTGGAATTCCATTTGTTCCTCACCGGAATGAAACTGCATTGATTGTTGGCTCAGATGTCGGGAACGAGGGGGAAAAAAACTACAAGAAAAGACTGGGGAGTGGTAGGAAGAGAGAAGGAGAGAGTGACAAATAGAGGAAAAGTGCTTGCCTGTGCTGTGGCAGCCAGTTGTAGATCAATAGGGGACTTTAAGAGTGAAAAAATGAAGGGGGAAAAAACAGAGAGCTCGGGATGGCAGAGACGAGCCACTGATGGCTACTTTTTAAAGGGGAATGACACGCTGTCATTTTGGATATGTAGCGCGGTTCTTCCAGACAGAGCTGTTATAAATAATTAAACAATGTCAACATAATGACCCTCAAGTTACGCTGATTAATGGAGGTGAATTTCAATTATTCACATTTTCAGAGACTCAATGTGTTTTTTTTTTTTTCACTACCTCAATCTTCTCACAATGTCAGCTCTCAGTAAAAACCTTGCAAAATGTGAAATAATTAACAATGAATTCTGTCTGGCCAATAAATGATTCTCTAGGAGAATCATTTTGATCTAATATCAGTTGCTTTATCAGTTTCGGTGTTTTGCAGCTTCTTTGGCGGCTGTGCTTGAGATATTGTTTAATGTTCACGTTGTCAATGGCAGACCCAAACAGTGAGGAATTGCCTCATGGCAAATAGCGGGTCTTCACAGGGACTGCCTGCCATTAATGGTAATGGAATACCATTAGCAGGCTCGACTCCAATAGCACGACTCCAATAGCACTCTCTCGCTATTTCTCTCCTCCTCGTTCCTTTGTCTTCCTCCTGCTCCATATCTAAACAGACAGTAAAGAGTGGGTGGAGATCTGTTGTTAATTTGCTGCTGTTGTGTGGAGAGTAGGCTGCCTCCAGTGCTTTGTTTCACTACAGTTTGGTAATCTAATTGATATGTTTCTCAGACAGCATTGCGGTGCTGCGCAGCTCCACCACAGGGGTGGTCTTCAGGTGGTATTTATGTCAAGTGGAAAATAATGTAGTTTTTATGAGCCTGAAAACCCAGAGCTGAGGCTCTGTTCCTCACCTTAAGGGATTGAGCTGGGAAACATTTAAAGGGGCATATCGCAAAATATGGGACTTGTTTTGTTCAGGTTTGATGACATACTAAATCTTTCATATATCAAAACGTCCTGTCTAGTAGACCAATTTATAGGACCTAATCTGCATTTATATTATTAAAACGATGAATACATTAACACATCGCTTCACTAGCATTAGCGACTTAGCACATACAGTTATTTATTTACTTAATTACGAGCATTAACACATACAATTAATATATTAGCAGCACAGGGCCACCACAACACTTATTCAGTGTTGAAAAACGTAGCTATTACCCATTCCTGGTAAAGTAATGAAAATGAAGTAGAAGATGAGGATTATATTATTCCATTATATAAATAAAGATAAGAGTAAGTGGGGAGTTCCCGGCAGTAGGATAGCAAATGCAGCTCTGCAAAAGTTAAGAAAGTTAGGAATGACTAAAATTTACTTCAAACAAGGTCACTGATGACATCGGTCCGACCTCTAAGTCAAAATGAAATAAAAATTGACCTATTTACTTTAATACATGAGGCTGCACAGTTCATCAGTGCATGTTATTCCAAAATTAGTTTTTATTCTTCTATATATTATAAGTTGCTCCACCATTAAAGGGGTCATATGATGCGATTTCTATTTTTCCTTTTCTTTAGTGTGTTATGTAGCTATTTGTGCATGTATAAGATCTGCAGAGTTACAAAGCTCAAAGTTGGGTCAATTCCGACTTTGCTATGACTATCATCTCGGTTACGTATTGTAACCCTCGTTCCCTGAAGGAGGGAACGGAGACGTGACGTCGGCTGACCGACGAATTGGGATCCCAATTCATCCGACGTGACGTCGAGAGTGACCGACTGAAAGGGAACTGGTGCTTATTCTGAATCAGCTACTGTAAGTATGTTTTCTTAATAGCTTAAGTATTTGCTATTGACTGTTTAAATGCGGAGTTTTGCGCCGTGTAGAGTATCGTGTCGTGTGTGTGTGTGTGTGCGTGAGAGAGAGACAGGGTCACATCACAGTGGAGTCAGCTTTCTTAAGCTTGGCTTGTGGCTTAGGCTTGGCTTAGGCTTGTGTACTGCAAATACATATGAGCATCATCACTGTGTCTGTCATGCAAATCTGTTCCGCTTTCGGGCTTGAACTGATGGTAAAACTAAGGACATTATGTACTGTCTTTACATTTATATTGAAAGCTGAAGCTCGCGATTATGGAAAGGGGCTCAGAGTGTGTGGGGGTCACATGATACTTCTGAAATCATTCTAATATGCTCATTTGGTGCTCAAGAAACTTTTAAACTTTTTTTTTTTATCAGTGTTGTGCAAACAGTTGCGCTGCTTAATATATTTGTGGAAACAATAAATTTAACTAATTTGACCCAAGAATTAAAAAATATCCTAAAGTGCTATTTTAACTCATAGAAAGTTCAAAAGAACTCAAAAGAAAAGCATTTATTAGACAAAGAAATATTATTATTGTAATTTCTAAAAAAACAAACAAACAAACAAACAAAAAACATACTGGCCCCAAATTTTTGAACAACAAAATATATATACAAAACATATTTGTGAAATGGCGCATTAGGATATGTTTTGACCTTTTGGGTCAAATGAGATAAATTTACTGTTTCATTTACATTCCCTCATCTCAACTGACAATTAATTCAGAACTGTGTTAGTTTAAATGTGTGTGTACTAGTTTGTCATTGTATTATGGGTCGGAAATTAATTTAAATGTAACATATATGTACTGTCTTTACATTTATATTGAAAGCTGAAGCTCGCGATTATGGAAAGGGGCTCAGAGTGTGTGGGGGTCACATGATACTTCTGAAATCATTCTAATATGCTCATTTGGTGCTCAAGAAACTTTTAAACTTTTTTTTTTTATCAGTGTTGTGCAAACAGTTGCGCTGCTTAATATATTTGTGGAAACAATAAATTTAACTAATTTGACCCAAGAATTAAAAAATATCCTAAAGTGCTATTTTAACTCATAGAAAGTTCAAAAGAACTCAAAAGAAAAGCATTTATTAGACAAAGAAATATTATTATTGTAATTTCTAAAAAAACAAACAAACAAACAAACAAAAAACATACTGGCCCCAAATTTTTGAACAACAAAATATATATACAAAACATATTTGTGAAATGGCGCATTAGGATATGTTTTGACCTTTTGGGTCAAATGAGATAAATTTACTGTTTCATTTACATTCCCTCATCTCAACTGACAATTAATTCAGAACTGTGTTAGTTTAAATGTGTGTGTACTAGTTTGTCATTGTATTATGGGTCGGAAATTAATTTAAATGTAACATATCCTGCAATAACTATGCCGGCAACTGCTTAATGATGCATGAGTGGATCTAATTTGAAGGACACATACACACGACACTAATGCACATATGTACACACATAGACACACACTTTAATCTGAGCAGCTCAGTCTCATGCTGAGAGCAGCAGGAGACAAGATCTGAAGAGAGTAACGCCACGTAACTAATTAAAGCAGAGTGATTTCCTGATAACGTTCTCCTCTCAGGGTTAGTGGCGAGGTCTGCTGGGGAGATGAGAGGAGAGAGAGAAGGAACCAAAATGTGTTTTGAGTTTGTCCGCCAAAGGTTTTGCTGACTCATGAGTTATAGATGTGAACATGGCAGCCAATGGCCGTGGATCAAGCTGCCATGGCTGTGAAAGGAAAAATATAGAGGAAGAGCAAGAGAGATAGTCCTTTCAGAGCCGACATATTTCAGGCTTGTGTGATTGACACCAAAAGTTCTCAGTCTGGCGCGCTGGGTGTTTCAAATTCATTAATATTAATACGTTTAATTTCCAATGTGCTATATTTATGTGACACATTTGATGTGTTTGTGATTAAAAAATGGTCAGGGCATACTTCAAACTAATTATTTTTAGTGCTTCCTGCTCCCTCTTCGCTAGGTGTACCACATTCGGTAGCTCATGTTCTACAGTCACTGTCCTCGATGTCCGGCAGGAACGTCAGGAAGCGAGCCAGCTCTGTTTCACGACGAATGTCACATTCTTGCATATTAGCAGATGGCTTTGGATAATGCGATCACTCTGTTTACTAACAGGCACTTGGAATCAACCAAGGATGCTTGCCAGCACATAGTTGGGCAAATGCACCAAAGAAATATAGAATTTAGATTGATTGATATTAATACAGAAGAAGACCACATGTTCCACTTTTGAATTCAGTGCACACTGGAACCCAGTAGAGCACTGTTTATTTCTGTTTAAAAGCACAAATGTGATGGCAGAAATTTGCACAGTATGTTTCCTTTTACTCTGGCATATGATCCTTTTACACTGGCATATGATATTAGGCGTGGGTTGTATAAGCAGATTTATCGCAATATTGTCAAATGTTTGGTTGATAGTGAAAGGTTTATTTTTTAACGTTAAAATACTTTGTCCTGCCAGTTTATTATATATGGAAAACTCCATGTTAGGCATTCATATATGGATTCCCCCAAATCTGTGGCATAATCAAAGTATTGCAAGTCTGCCACACCAACACCGGTGCAACTCATGTAAGTGTTTTGGTGGGACTGTTCAGATTTTATTTTATTTTGTTATTTTATTTTATTTTATTTTATTTTATTTTGTTTTGTTTTGTTTTGTTTTGTTTTATTTTATTATTTTTTATTTTATTTGACTTTTTAATTTTAATTTTAAATTGTGATGAAACAAATTTATGCAGCAACATTTTGCCTAAACACTATAGAAGATAGACTAATGATGCCAGCGATACAAATTTCCAATGGTTCATTGTTTCAGTTGCTATATCTCCCATCATATCCATCAAGTATTAATAGAATAGAATAGAATAGAATAGAATAGTAATTATTTTTGTTAAGTAAAATAAAATATAAATATTAGATGAGAAACGTAAATGAAAATTATAATGTTGCCTGAATCTACAGCTGAAATAAAAATAAATTAAAGCTAAATAGAAATATTTAAAAACAAGAAAATTTAAAATAACAAAAGCAGATAAAAATTCCAAAACTTAACCTTAAATTATAAAAATCCAAATATATTCAAAGCTAATATATTCAATAAATATATTCAAGTACTAAAATAATACTTATCCTGATATGTCATATCACACTTTTGAAGATTTTGAGTTGTTTTAAGCTTGGAGGCTGATGCGCTAATGCAGTATTTATGCAGCTCTGTATATCCTGAGGCAATGTAATGGTAATTGGAGGTAAATTCTCAAATGTGCCATTTCTGACTTCTCATTTGGGCCATGATTCTTTATTTTTTTCTATTCCAGAGATGATCTTGTCATGTCACATACCCTGCACCCACATGCTATGGACACACACATTCACACACTTGATGGATGTAGCACTGTAGATTCACCACTATTTCTCTGCCCGAGTGCAGTACTGCAAGCAGATCAGGCAACTCTTGGGAAATAACCTGCTCTCCTATGGCCAATTAGTCAATTAATTGCTTATCAGATCCAATTTAAAATCCCTTTAAATGGAAAGACATGTCTTTTATGTTCTCTCCCACATCTCCCCCTCTGTTTTTCTTCCTCACTTTTTTTCCCCCTACAGTTCCCTGTTCTCACCTGTCATTTTTAATCTGCAAGACTGAGACATTTAATTGTTGACTGAACTCATTTTGTTCTTGACACTTCCTTTTGTCTTTCACCTCCTCGTCATCATCAGCATCCGAGGAGGGGTGATACGGGTTATGCTAAACCTCACAAAAGGAGCCCGCCCTGAACCCCTGTCACACTCCCCGATTTGGGGTAGCGATGCCAGGTAACCTTTTCTGTGACCCAGCAGGAGGTAATTGATGCGGAACATTGCGTTTTTCACATCCTGTCAGGGCTGAGCATTACTGACATCTCCTTATTGGATCAGACTAAAATAGATTCACACATAAAATCGCACACACGCGGATCTCTGTTGTTCAGTGGTGTAATAAAAAAGAACAACATTAGTCTAATTCTGCATTAATAGAAGACTGTGCGTGTGTTTGCTACAAATGCACAATGCCTTTATTGTTTTGTGTGGTAATAGAAAAAGTCTCTATTATTTAAAAAAGTCTCTCTGAATGCACTGATCGCTGTTCTTTTTTTAAGGAATTGAATATTGATTTTTTTTCTTTAGCTGATTAGTGAAGAGCCAATATTTCCCACAAAGAGAATAAAGACCTTTGTGCTGAGTTGGCCAATTACTCCGCTACTGTTAAATACAGCTTCAGTACATAATTAAACATGAGGGGTAAAACAATTAAATGCATTTCATGTGATGTCTGAAGACAGCAGAAGGAATAGCAAAACAGTGGACTTTCAATAAAAGGGGGAAAAAAAAAAAAAGAGGCAAGAGGGTGGAGAGACTGTAATAATAATTGATTGATTTATTTGTTTGTCCTGAAATGTCCTTTTTAAATAAATAATATAAATAAAAATGACAAATAAAATTAATATCATTTCAAAAAGTTGTGGAAATTGATGTAAATTTCTCAATAATATAAATATTTATAGTTTTTCCCAGCTGACAGCTATATTTAAAATATATCAGTGTCTCCAAATTGCTCTCAATTGCTCTCCAAATCAGTGTGAAATGATTAAAGTGATTTTAAAAAATCCAGTAATCATGAAGGAATGGAAACTGGAAATGGAGTGTTCACAAGAGGCAACAACCCTATTTTGCATGCTGTGTTTATCAAAACAAATAAAAAGAGATGTAAATACCTGGAAAAGGAGGAATTTACGGGCTGGCAGTGAGGTATAGTGGTCATATCTCTATATGTGACTGTGTATTGTGCTCAGGAGAGGACACAAACTGTCAGGCGGAGCGTGGGTATGTGTGCATTTATTGTCCTCCTGAGAGCAGTCCGCGTTGCAGATGAAGGTTTAGCTGCTCTGCAGGGGTCTATAGGATCACTCGTTCATTCAAGAGAGAGCGCGAACCAGGGGAAGAGAAAAGAAGGGACTTTTTTTGGTTTTTGCTCATGTATTCAGAAACAATTTAGCCTAAGGCTTTGAAAAAATTTCATCAAATATCTTTAATATATCAACAGTCATCGCAAGTTTCAATTAAATTTACAACTTTAATCAGATACAACTACCTAGAAATAAACAAAGGCTAATTTTACCTTCACAACACCTGTGCTGTGTTATTGTAATGGAGGAATTGTACATGAGATATTATTTTAATAAAGTTTAAACTCCAAAGACATGTTTCAACATTGTGCAACATCAAATATAACAGTACTTCAAAATATATCAATTATCAAAATTATTTATTTTCTTATGCTCATTAAACTGCATGTATTTGATCAAAATCATCTTATCTCATATATATATTCTTATATAAATTTAAAAGAATTTTCAGGATTCTTTGATTAATAGAAGGTTTAAATGAACAACATTATTTCAATTAGTAAAACATATTATTACGTTACAAAAGATTTCTGATATATTTTATAAAATTAGTAGGTCCTAAAAAAAAGTAATCATTTCTTTAAAAGAAAATACATACATACATACATTGTTACTGACTCCAAACTTTTGAATAGTAGTGCGTTTCATATTGCATTGGATGCTCTTTTTCACAGGCCTACATAAGTCAGCTGTTGTGTTCACACCGACAGGAACATCATATGCTGTTTTTGTAACATTGTGGCCAAATCAGACCAAAGAAGACAAAATCACATGCAACCTTTGAATATGTAATGGATACATAGAATTATGTGTCATTTGATTTATTGTAAATAAAATGACAACCCTAAAACCAAAAATTACATAAGCAAGATATTTTTGCTAAACATCTATGTCAGCTATTACTGAAAATTTCTGATGGTTTGAAAAAAGGTACAGGAAGAGCTAGCGTGAGTGCATTGTGCATTAAAAGGACATTTTCAATGTTACATTTATTCGTTGTTGAATTGAATCCACCAGCAAGAACTAACAGCAGAAGTCAGAAAGAAGAAAAAACAGAAAAAGAGGGTTGAGAGAAAGAGAGAGGACGTTCATTTTGTCTTTTTGATAATTGTCTTGTGCGTTGATAACTGGCCCCCACCGCAGACAGGTGTAATTGCTTTACTCTTTCAATAACAGTGCATATAATGAACCCCTGTACCTTCACAGAATGACAGTGTGTCATTTTTCATTCTCTCAATGTGCCACTTTTACACACACACACACACACACACACACACGGACACACATTCACGCACTCGTACAGAAGAACATACAAACACACACATTTATTCTTACCTCTGTGCTAGTGTTTAGGTTTCCGCCTCAAGGGCTTTATTGAGATGAAATGTCAGTTTTAATGGAAAATGTGATAGAAACAATATAACAGAACAGAATATTGCCTGGGTAGAGAAGTTGCAATGGGAATGTGTGTGTTTGTGTGTCTATTTGTGTGCCTGTGTAATAGAATACTGGCCCTCCATGCCTTTTTTGAGAATAGTTTCCAGGCATAGATAAGCCATTGGTCTCACTATAAGAGTGAACATAAATTTTGGCAGAAGTCCACTCGTGTGTGCGTGTGTGTGTCATCATCAAACAGGAGGGTCCACGCACTGTATACTCAGGGGACGGGTGGGAATGCAGTTAAGATGAAGAAGTCATTTTAGGGGAAAAATGTCAGCGGTTGTACTTCAAAGGCTTTCGGGGGAAAACACACATCACTGCGGCGTGTGTGTTTCTGAAGGTCATAAGTGTACCTTTAGGCACAGGGAACATGCAGCTCATTATATGGTTGTACATTTGCAGTGAGTTCATTTGCCAGCCGGTCCTGCTGCCGCTGTGGCAAAACAAGTTTGAGGTGGGAGAAATGGCTGCCGGGGTCCTTCCTTGTGTACACCAGGGGCGAATCACAATTTACATACTGCTGCTTGGTATAAAAGGTACGCGGTTTGCTTGTTATAGGAAAGTGCAGACATTTATGTAGTAGGACAGTAGGGCTAAATTGGAATGTCTTGATATCACAGAATGACTTGTCACCGTTCAAAAGTTTGGGGTCGGTAAGATTGTTATAATGTTAGAGTTTAATAAAAGGTAATTTTTTAAAGACTTTTTTTCTGTGAAATAACTGAAATTGTTTGGTGAAGTGATATGTGGAACGTGGATAATGCGGTCTAGGGTTGTGCCGATAGATGATAGTATTGTGTATCGACGATAGTCAGAGATATCACCTAGATATCACCAGAGATAGCAAGACGATTATTATTATTATTATTATTATTATTATTATTATTATCAGGTTAGTAATACTATCTAATTAATATTACGGCTTATTTGTTCCATCATATTTCTTTTTCCGTGTTTGTACAGTGTTGCGTGTTATAACCAATCACACACGATTCCGTTGATTTTATGAATGCAATGGCCAATCAGAGACGTTCAAATTAGTCATCGCTGAAACAGCAGAGTTTTGTTGTTGAGTGCACGCGCTGATTGAATTCTGACTCGTGAATTCTCTCATCATAAACGACGAAGTGCAGATGTACGTGCGATGTAAGTATAAGTCAAGTCAAGTCACCTTTATTTATATAGCGCTTTTAACAATACAGATTATGTCAAAGCAGCTTTACACTATCAAAATAGGAAAATAGTGTGTCAATGCAAAAGGACAATAGTAAACACTCCATTTACTGTATGATGAATAAGAGATTTATTCATCATACAGTGTAGACAGCTTCACTGATTATAACGGGAGTGTTTTTAAAAGTGCATATACTCGCGCTAGATTGAAGTCAGTGTTCTTTGATAATGTAAATGTTCTTTGCTCATTTTCTGTAGCTACTTTTTGAATAACTGAGGAAATGTAAGCATTATAATTAGTATCTTACACTGTTTTTATTAAATTTTTATTATGTTAAATACAAATTAAAAACATTAGGCTTCTTTTAGCCTTACGCTGGAGTTGTTTCACTTTCCTGCAATAAGTAAATAAATAATTAAATACATTTGCATGATAATATTGTATATCGGCAATCTCACAGGCTGATGATAGGACGATATGACAGTTGAGCATATCGCCCAACGCTAATGCGGTCGACAGACCTGAAACTATTTCATAGCTGTGTGTTTAATAAAAAAATATTCCACACCATAGAACATTTGTCAAACAATCAGAATAAAGCATTTATCAGACCTGTGGAATAATATAATATAATATAATATAATATAATACTTTATAATACTTTATAATATATATAGTACTGTTTTTTTATTTGAATATACTTTAAAATGTAATTTATTCCTGTGATGGCAAAGCTGAATTTTTGGAGTAATTTTTCATTGCTCCAGTCTTCAGTGTCACATGATCTTTCACAAATCATTCTAATATGCTGATTTGCTGCTCACAAAACATTTCTTATTATCATCAATGTTGAAAACAATTGTGCTGCTTAATATTTTTGTGAAAACCTGTGATGAAAAGAAAATTCAAAAGAACAACATTTATTTAAAATATAAATCTTTTGTAACATTATATGTCTTTACTGATACTTTTGATCACTTTAATGCATCTTTTATGAATAAATGTATTAATTTCTTTCCAAATAAATAAATAAACACACATTTGAACATTAGTGTATACTTGTTTCCAGCACAAAATGGCATTTTGTGTTAGTATGTATCAAATGGAGACACGGCTTCAAACAGGAAAAGAGAAATGAGGGTGAGCCTTGTTATTGTTTTCACTGCTACTTCCTGGATTACCTTTTGCTTCTTCATTACCGTAGCAGAAGTCAGAGTAGTACACCAGCCTAAGGTAATGTTCAGTAGCACACCAACATACTACAACTACTTTTACGACTACCATTTCAGCAGTGTGCAGTATGTATATTGTGCACATTCCTGTGTACATGGGATACCCAGAATATCCACATTACAAATCGTGAAGGGAGCACACTGAACAGGATGCTGTATCCCATAATGCAATGCACTGATCTTGAACTTCCATTTACATAGAATTGCATGAATAAAGTAAAATGGGTTTTTGATCTCTTTCTTGACAAGCTATTGCATCAGTCTGCCTGGAGTCAGGTTTTTGCATAAAATTGCATTAAAAATGTAAAATAGTTTTTGATAAATGTGATAAATGATAACTGTTTTGATAAAGGTGATAAATGGGCGGCATTAACTGAACATACTAATTAAACACTATGTAATGAGGTTATGTGATAATTTACTCTACCACCATTACCCTACCACTATTGGTTGGCCTATATGTGATAATTTACCCTTTACTATATATATGTCAGGATTATGGACTATTCTGTGTGTGTTTTTGCCCGTGTGACCCAGTTTCTTCCTCATGTTGATTGTGTTAATTTGATTCCAGGTGTGTCTTGGTCCAATTATCCTGCCTTTAAAAGCCCTAGTCCTTTCAGTTCTTGTTTGTCGGGTCTACTTGCTGAATGTCCTCCTTGTTCTCGGTTTTCCTGTGGATTATTAAAGTCCAGGAATTAATCGCCAGTGCCACTCCCGACCCAAAGCCCAGTCCACCATCTCCCCGATGCGTGGAGCGCATGCCCGAGCCCACTGCTGACGGAGAGCCAGAGCCCGCCGGTGAGCTGAGTATGGTGCGGCAAAAGGGCCAAAACGAGGAGGGGGATCTCATGGACTGGGAGTCTGATCTGGAGATCGAACTGCCCCCTCTCCTCTCTCCGTCGTCTCCGCTGGTCCCGTCCAGCCCTCCTTCGTCCTTGGTTCCCTCGTCCAGCCCTGAGGGGGCTTCCGATTCTCCAGTGCCCGCTCCTCGAAAGTGCCCTCCAGTGCCTGCTCCTAGAAAGCGCCCTCCAGTGCCCGCTCCTCGAAAATGCCTGCCCTCCCACCCGCTCCAGCCTCCTCCACCGCTGTCGTCTGGCACGAATCCTCCCCGTCGCCCTGGCTCTTCGGCTCTCCATCTCCGCCTCGGGCTCCTCCACCACCTGCTCTGCCTCCATTGGTCGGCCCCCTGGAGTCGGCGGCCATTCCTCCTCCATGGCTCCTCCCTCCGTCGGCTCCACCGTGGGTCGACATCATGGCTGTGGCCTGGGTCCTGCTGTGCTCCTCTTGCTCCAGGTCCCTCCTGTCTCCTCCCTGGCTCCTCCCTTCTTCGTCGCCCCCCTGGTCTCTGTCTGCCGGCCTCCTCCCGGATATCCGTCCTCCTCCGGAACCTCCTCCCAAGTTCCCACCCACGCCTCCCTCTGTTGTTGCTACGGTGCGAGGATGCACCTTCCGGGAGGGGGCGTTATGTCAGGATTATGGACTATTCTGTGTGTGTTTTTGCCCCTGTGACCCAGTTTCTTCCTCATGTTGATTGTGTTAATTTGATTCCAGGTGTGTCTCGTTCCTCCCCAATTATCCTGCCTTTAAAAGCCCTAGTCCTTTCAGTTCTTGTTTGTCGGGTCTACTTGTTGAATGTCCTCCTTGTTCTCGGTTTTCCTGTGGATTATTAAAGACTGTGTTATTCAAGTACTCCTCGTTTCCTCATTCCTTGCACCCCGAGTGAATTGTGACTATATATATATATATATATATATAGACTGTACTGTACTCAGTACTGTACTGTTTTCAATACTGCATTATCTTTGCTGTCTTTCTTTGCTCTCCTAAGCATACTTTGCTCATTGACCTCACTCAGCCACAGGGTTTTGTAATAATTAATTTCCTCTTTTTTGCTGATCTATTAATTTAATCTGTTGTGTGAATAACAGGGTTATAGCAACTAGCACATTATTGCCTACAGCCTCATCTTTATTCATATGCAGTAACATATCAGCCATCCCTGAGCAGACGCTTTGCGGCCTTGGTTTTAAGTAGTATTTTTAACTATTCATTCACTACAATGTAACTTTAAACAGATCAGTGTTAGTTTAACCCTGGTGAGAAAAACAGAACAAAATAAAACATAAAAACTTCCTTAGTGCTTTCAGTGGTGTTAAAAATGCCACTCAAAACCAGGCTTAGGGTTTGAATTGAAGTCATTTTGTCATCTCCTAATTCTGAAATTCGGTTTTGTCCCTCTCATCGCCTTCAGTCACGGGAAGCTTTCATCCCCTTCGCTTTTCATCACCCTCACTTTGTGTGTCAGGTGCGTGCGGTTTTGTATTCTGGGGAGTGTCTGTGCTCGAACACAGCTCGAAATGTTTAAAAGCTTTGCCATTTTTAAGATGAAAGAAAAAAATACTACAGCACTTAAGTACGGCCTCCACTTGTACAGTTTATCTCTTCCACGACCAACCCAGGTGCTCGGGTTGCACTCGTTCCTCTCCCAGGGAACGACGGCGTGCAAGATCAAAAATAAATATATTCATGTATTTTTCAGAAAGATAATAGGATGCATTTTGGTCCACTGTGGCTTTGTTGGAAGTTTGCATAATCCTCGCAGCAATATATTCATTACGAGGTTAATAATTTATTAGCAGTCTTGTTGATGAAATGCCTCTGAGACGCTTCAGCAAATGTTTGCTGTGATGTTGCTGTTCCCCTTTATTAGTTGTATTAGTCTTAGCTTCACCTTATACTTTTCTCATTCATGTGAAAAAAAAAACATAATAGTTATGTTTATATAACTCATGATGGGAGGTGTTTTAAAATACAAGAATGCATCCACATGCAAAATGATAGCTATCATTATCTTCAGAAAAAAAACGGCAGCAATATTTGAAATGTGGAACACAAAATGGTCCGTTTGTAAAAATAGAAAACGGATGGAACAAAATCACCTGTTTGGATTTCAAAAGAAGTCATTATGCTTTTTGTAGGAGTGTGCGTGTGTGTGTTAGGGTCTTTTTAGTGGACTCGAGGGACATGAGGGAACACAGATAAAGATGAAGTTGTTATTTTAGGGGAAAATGCCAGGAGTTGTACTTCAAAGGCCTTCAGAACTGCAACATAGACCATTGCAAAACAGGGCTGTTTTCCCACTCCGAGGGCTTTTAATAAATGCATTCAATCTCACGCGTTTATCTCCGGCTTTATTACTTTGAACTGTTTCTCCCATAGGACCGAAAACAATGCAACAGCAGTCTAGTGTTCTAAATTATTTAAACCATGCACATTGTTGAAGAAGAGGAAAAAGCCTCTTGATTTTTGAGGTAAAATACAGGAATGCGTTTCCGCAAACTCCACGACCCTCCGCCGACCGCCCTCGTCGACTGTATACTCCTGTTCTTAGGGGAGGGGAGAGTTGTAGCATAACTGAGCAATTAACCTTCTTATTGTCTCGGAATACAGGTAACAACCCACGAGACCTGCGAAAACAAAATAAAAACATGCAGAGCTCAAGATGAACAAACTGTTTCTTATCCCTGGGTTCTCATTCCCGGCATTACTGTTAATTAAAGCCGTGCCATCTCTCTTACTTTGCTTCTGCTTCCCTTTCTGTAATCATAACCGGTCATGTCCTTACTACATCAAAACGTTAATGTCTTTGGTCGCATGTGTTTTAATGGCCCTGTCAAGGCTGAGGAAAAACTAAGGCATGCAGAGTCACAGATAACACAAAACGCCATAATTAGATTTCAGCTTATAAAATCATGATTTCCATTTCTTTCTTCGCCGCACATTTATTTATTACCCATAAAAGATTTTCATAGGAGAACCCAGTACTCTATTTCATAAAACCGTTTTTTAGTCCATATGTGGGTGATTCTTCAACTAGACAGAACAATTCTGTCCCCTTTTATGATTTTAAAGACATAATGCTTAAAAAACTATCTAGTTTTAACACTACCACTGTAAAGACTTTTACATTAATACATTACATTAATACAAGATACTGTTCTTTCGATCTTTCTATTTATCAAAAAATCCTAAGGGGGGAAATGTTGACAATACTGATAATTAATAATAATAATAAGAAGAAGAAATATTTCATAAGCGCCAAATCAGCATATTAGAATTATTTCTGAATCACGTGACCCTGAAGTAAATTACATATTAAAATATCACAATGTTACTGGTTTTACTGTATTTTTATTTATTTATTTTTTAAATCAAAATAAACAGCTTTGGTAAGCAGAAAATACATCTTTCAAAACACAACACAACACAAAAAAAGAAAACAAAAAACAATCTTAGGAACCACACATTTTTGAATGGGAGTGTTGATTATAACAGCTTTAAATTTTTTATTGGGTTTCAAATTTTCCTAAATTTTTTTATTGGGTTTAATATGGTATTTTCCTGATTTGAAAGAAGCTTGAATTTAGAGACGGTGAATTTGCCAGGCCTTTTCTATTTTTGGGTTTTAACAAAATAATAATAATAACAATAATAATAATTATTATTATTATTATTATTATTATTATTATTTTATTATTAGTTATTTGACTCCTAGCCAACTAACTCCTTGATATTTTTTTCTACAAAATCAATCACTCAATCAATCAATAAATCAGCAGCACACATTACTGTATATCAAAATTCAATTGAAGATTGATCAAGGCCATGATGTTTTGATAAATGTTTTAACAGATATTTCAAAAAGTCTTAAGATCAAAAAGTGCCACTGATTGAAGAATCACCCATATATACATGCAGTAGGAAAGATCACCTCGTGTCAACTGATCTGTCTTGCTTTCTCATTGCATATGAAAGCTGCAAGTCAGATGTGAGGATGAGTCAGCAAGTGGAGTTTCTGAGGTCTTGCTTCCTGACCATTTACTTTAAAATAAAGTCCTTAATTCTGCACTGCTTCTGGGATTCTGTCTAACTTCTGTAAGTTTTTAGAAAGTTTATTAAATGTCAATTTCTATGTTCATACTTCACAGTTTTTATCTGCTTCATTGACCGGCTGTGGGCAGTGTGCTGAGGATTAGAAAAGCTGGCCTTGGTCAAAGGCTTGTGTGCTTTAAGGGAAGACACGGCGGTCCCATCTCACACATGGAGACATCAGAGCAAGTTCAGGCTAAACTCTCAGACAAAGAGCAACCATGGCTATTCTCAGAGCGAGCCTTTATTTACATTTTATCCAGATCAGCATATATTGACTTTAAGCCGACCACAAGGAGGTACCATAGCCTCTATATTCTCCACTATAATCTGCACTGCAAAGGTTATAGCTGTTTGGAAAATGTTAATGATGGGCCAAATGCCATAGACATTTCATGAAAGATAGCTGAGTGTACAGCAGTATGATAAACAGTATGAACAATATGCTTTGAGTCTTTATTTACTGCTGCATGACCAGGGCTGGTGGATGTTGCTAAGAACTTATTATAGGAACAGTCCTCCTGGAGCCTTGCTGAAGGCCACAATGCTAATGGATCCTTACAGGGAATGAATCAGCAACCTTCTGGTTGCAAACACTGATCTATAATCACCTCAGAGCAGATATTGTAACAGTTATTATCAGTGTCAATTATCTTTAAAACTTTAATATAATATAATATAATAATTTATATTGGTGTGATTATTTTTAAGTGAATCTTTCTGCAGGTTACATCATTGCGCCTGTAGGTGGCGGCAAGTTACTTTTTTTATGAGTGAGTCATTTGAGTCATTCGTTCAAGTGATTTGTTCAAAATAGCTAAATTATAAATAAACTTGTTATCTTAATGAGTCAATGAATCATCTATTCAAGCGATTCATTAAAAAATGCTAATTCATTCAGGAACTAAACATTAATGACGTTGCATCATTCACTCAAATGATTTGTTCAAAACCGCTGATTCATTCAGAAACATCAATGCTGCGTGTTTGTCGGCATTACGGTTCTGTTGCAGCTTTGTTTGGAGCTATTTTACTTGACGGAGCAAAAACAAACCAAGTAATTGCCAATACTGTGACTAAAATGTAAGTTACAAAATAGTAACGTCTTATTTTGATGTGCAGTATAAAAGCAATATCACAATCCCAGTCGAATATCAATATGTCTGGAATTACTTGTAGAACTGACATTTGACAACAACAGTGCTTTTGGAATTGCTTAATATTTTATTTATATATGTATGTATACTTCTCAAACAAAATACATAGTCAAACACTAGACACATCCTTGTATTATGAAGCACAGACTGTAAACATAACACCTACTCTACTGTAGGTGGACTCTAACACACCAAACAAGACAAATAAGTAGATATGGAAAAATCTGTATGTGAATACTTTAAACCCGAAGAGAAAAGATCACACAAGAATGTATCTTTTGGAGCCGTAGCTGTCTGTTTTGGTCATACCATCTTTATTTAGCTATTTAATTCTGATATTTTGGTCGATGGCAGGGATTGAGTTACATGTGCACAGAGCAAAGATTGCCATAGAGAAAACAAGTTATTGAGCGTTACGTGTATATAGGTTCTCCCTTGATCTCCTTGAATTGCATGACCCTTGTTGAACATTATGTGAATCTTGAATTCATCTATGTAATATCAATTGATAATATTAAGTGGCTCTTATGGTTTCATTGAATCTTCTAACGTGGAAACATGTTGAAAAGCTTCAGTATTTTTGCTGCACTTCCCACATGTTTGAGTTGTGTGCTTTCCTTGGCAGTTATTTTACTGTAACAATCTGCATTTGTTTTTCAAATCAGAATGTTTTGAATTTTCACACTTTGACACAATAGACAGAGAACGTCACTGCTTGTTTAAAAAAAAGAAAGAAAAGAAACATGCTCGGTTTAGATCTGAGGAGGCTGTGTTAAAAGTCTGAACTGCTGCCCTGCTCAAAGGCCAATGTAGTGCCCTTGGGCTACTCACGGCTTTTGTTTTTCGCTTCTGTTCTCCAAATTGCTCTTCGTATTCAGCACTTCTGTTTTACTTTCATCATGACCAGTGAAAAAGACAGAAAGTGAGAGGCGCAAGACCTCAGAAGGGAGGTCTTGAAACGGAGCTTAAAGCTCTAACGATCTTTCTGCAGCCTGCAGCTCTTTCTCTCGCTCCCTCTTTCTCTTCATCCACTCCATCCTGTTCATTAAAATCAGTGTAGAGCCCGTTGGGACAGGCACAAGCAGGGCAATGGATTTCTAGTCATTTAAGAGGAGGCGCTAACTGAAAGAGAGCAGGGAGGAGAACATCGGAGGAACAGGATCCCACAGTCAATGAATAAAGCCTAAAGATAAAGAATTAGATGTGGCATTGTGAACATGTGGAGGAGATCGGTGCGATCTCTAGTACCTCTAGTACTTGTTAAATGGCCTTCGGGTAAAGTTTTCGGAAGGACTTTTGAAATGTCTCATTGCTACACAGTGGCTTGTGTGTTCGTCTCTGCCTTTTTAACGATGAAAGTTTCAAATAACTGTTTTTTTCTTTGAATATATTTTAAAATGTAATTTATTCCTGTGTTGGCAAAGCTGTTCAGCAGCCATTTGCTCCAGTTTTCAGAAAATTATTTTTTAGTGGTCTTCATACGTTAATTTCCGTGGTGTGGATATTGCATTACTGTATATGTACTGTGTTGTTATAGCAGTAATGTATTCACAAAGTGAGATGAACTAAGTTATATGCTAGGTAGAATGTGCAAGTTCGCCCATGCATTTATTGTTTATGCAGATGCAGTATTAAATATAAATTGTAATATTACGTTTATGTTGTGGATATAGGCAGTTTCTCATACTGTATAGGATGTGTCTGAGTAAACTAATCAGAACGGTTCAGTTCACTGGTGTTCAGCTCTTTCAGATCAAGTGAGTCAATATGCAACATACTATGATTGGATTGTTTGGATCAGTAGTTTCTATATTTCGTCTTTAAAAAAATTGTTAGTACATTGTTAAAGGCGTAGTTCATCACAAGATGATAAAATTGTCGTTATTTCTTCATCCCATGCCATTCTAACCTAGTATTATTTTCTTTCCTCTATGAAATGTCTTAAAGCAGATTTTTTTCAAACAATGACAACTGGAGATTTTATACTGGAGATGTTAGAATAAGTCTTCTTAATATATGCCTTTTCAAATGTTTTGGGTCTGTCTTATTTTTTTTTATTTTTTGCAAGAATGCATGAAGCCTATCATGGTTTCCACACAAATATTAAGAAATACAATTGTTTTCAAGGTTCGTGAAAGATCATGTGACACTGAAAACTATCGTAATGGCTGCTGAAATTTCAGCTTTGCCATCACAGGAATAAATTACAAGTAAAAGTCAATAAATTTTTTATTTGACTGTATTTTTGATTAAACAAATACAGTCTTGGTGAGACTTTTATTATATTATATTATATTATATTATCATATTACTATATATTATATTATGATATTTTTATGGTGCTTTTTTTGGAGCTTGGCATTTAAAATCCCCCATCCACATTTTTTTTCCTTGTATAGAAAAGCTGCCTAAGGACATTCTGGTCTTTTGTCTTTTAGATAAGCAAGACAATATTACTGAGTTTGCATGGCATGGTGGTGAGTAAATGAGGACAACGTTTTAATTTTTCCCTTTAATATCTTTCGGCGTTGTTTTTCTCACCATATTTTCGTCAATAGCATGCTATAATTCTTTGTTATCGCTGACAAAAACTATTTGTCAACAAACATTTCTGTCAGTAATTTCGTTGACGAGATTACCGCTGATTAGACCCCCCGACGAGTTCTGAATAGCGAAATAAAGGCGAACGATTCCACTCGCTGAATATATCTCTCTTCTGTGTCTCCTCCTGGTTTCATAGGCCATTGTGTTCGGAAAAGAAAACCGCTTGTGAGTCATACGCGGTCAGACTACCTTTCCCTGACCTGGAGCGAGCGCTTCCTCGGAGGGAAATTATTTCTGCTCTCGTAGTCCTAAATACTTAAAGGTCCATCAACCGGGACCTCCAGCCAGTCGGGTGCGGTGTAATAAACCAGACGGACGCGGGGAGGACAAAAGCAGCCACGTTATGGCTTCCACCCCCTCCCTGCGACGAAATGGATTCACACCATTTCAGCCTCAATGGGCCCTTGTGGATCTAAATGTCTGTTTTGAAATATGGAATACAAACTCTATTGGGATTGACAATGTCTCTCCGCCAGCGGGCTGTAAACAGACTGCAGGTGAAAATGGGACGGTAATGTCGAAATGAACCCCAAGACTAACTATAGACATAGTGGAATGGACCCCCTTTGGGCTTTGGGTGCACCTTGAGTGTATAACCGCTCTTTATGTACTTTTCAATAAAAATGCATTGGATTGGTTGATGATGGTGGAAGGCTTGCCACTGGGTCTTCTGATGCAGTGTTACCACACGCTGTCAATTTTTCTTAGCGGCGGGGGGGGGAAGCTGTCGTTTCGCTCTCTGTCTTACTGTCACCACCTCCTCCTCTCCTTCTCCTTTTTGTTTTGGTCTCTTTTCTCTTTTTCATTCAGCACCATTTGGCCCTGTTATGGCTGCGGCCCATCTGTGGGCAGTTAGAGCGCTTTGTCGAAAGTAAGAGAAGCCCGCTCTGAAAATATCTCTCTCTCGTTCCATCACTTGCTCTTATTTTGTCTCAATTTCTCTCTATCTCCCTGGGTCCCTCATTTGATGGTCTCTTTAGTACCTGCTCCCGCTTTTTTCTTCCAGTTATTTTATTTTCCCTTTCTCTGTCTCTCTCTCTGCCGTTCTGTCACTCCCGCCCTTCCTTTCTCTCTGGTGCTCCTGTGGACCCTAAACCCTCCTCCCCTCCACCAGTGAGCGGTAATGACAGACATTTGTTTAATCCAGGCAGTGGGAAATGAGATTAGAGAGAGGAGAGGAGAGCTTACTGCACTATCTCCCACACTGTGCCCACAGGCTCCGACTGCATGATGAAGGTAGAGAGAAAAGACGGGGCAGGCAGGGAGGGAAAGCGACTGTGAGACGCAGAAATAAGACTGAATATGTGTGTATGTGCAATTGTTTACTGACTGTGGGCCCATTGTATTTTAAGAGTTTTGTTTTGCTTGGGAGATTGTGTAAAACACCAGTTTTAAGTTACTGTAAGTGGTAATCGCAGAGCCGTCACTTGAATTCACAGGGCCCGGGACAAAAAAAAGGGTGAGCTGTAATCATAGTGTGCCTAGTGCCTACTTAACATCTGCATTTTAGCAAATTAGTTAGGACTAATGGACAAAATGTCTTATGATAAATATTCATGAGCAATTGCGTAATAATGATGTTAAATTATGTATATGCATTTAATATAAATTTAAAGCTTACTGTAAACTTAGAGTATATTTACATTGACAGTCCATTTTATGCTGAAAGCAAAAAATAAAAAGGGGTAAAGAATGCTAAATAAAATTAATTAGAATAAATAAACAAGAACAACAATAATAATTAAAATTATTTGTTTTACCTTGTATAAAATATCTTTACACTATAGTTTTTTGTTGTAAAAGAATTTTAAAATTATTACATTATATTACATTTTATTTATTTTTTGAGAACCATACAAAAACATTGATTAATTGGTTAATTTTTAAAGTGTTGATTACCAACAGGAACTGGTTATTTTATATTTATAAGCAGCAGCATAACAGTTGTGGTGCAGTGAATGAATATAAAATCATCCACTTTACTTGATAGGTGCTTTATTAACATAACAGTGTTACAGCAAGATATATGACTGCAGAACTTCAGACTCTCATCCAATTTTTAATGTTTTGTCAGAACAGCAGGCAACGAGTGAAAAACAATTCAATGATTATGTATAACAAAATCTGCTGATGAAGCTGTTGGCCCCCTACTAGCCCTTGGAGTTCTTTCTCTGTTGGTAGTCAATAGAATTTGTGTTACTCTGTTTGTAAATGCACTGTTTACCTCCTTTCCTCCTGAGCTCATTCTTTTCTGACATAGCTACCAAAGTACCTTTCAAACATAGATGCATTTTCATCTTTTCATCTCTCTATTCTTGAAAAGCACGTAGGGCACTGCATTAAATAGAATCTGCCTCAGTCTGTGCTGCTTTGGCACCAAAAGTGATTTTAGACCTTTTTTTCCCCCTTTTTGTGACATTTGTGAGATTTGTGTGTGTGTGTGTGTGTGTGTGTGTGTGTGTGTGTGTGTGCTACACTGGCTCACAAACTGTGGCTGACTACCCTTCATTTCTAATTAGTCAACGATACGCATATAGAACACTCTCATAAAAACAAACACTCACTCAAACAAGTGAGCATGTATTAAAACGAGGGAAAATATTTTGTGGCGATGCCAAAATGCGTTGATGTGCTGTATGGACATCAAAACATAAAAATATTTTCTCCTTTCCCTTGCTTTTCTATACTGGTCACCCATCAACACTGATGCAAGAAAATGTATCTCTTATCTCATATTTTTCTTAGATTGTGAAAACTGCATTAAGGGATTTGGGAGCATAATATTGCATTCATAGATGAAACTTAATAACACAAGGCTCAGTTGATTTACTCATAAATATTGTTCATCAGCAGTTTCTTACTAAAAAAAAAAAAAAGAATAATATCTTACCAGCATTGCATTAATTTGCTCCTGACAAAGCAGGCATATTATGAGCATCTTAGCTTTGCAAGAATTTATGCTTACTTTCATCCAAAAATCAGCGAGCCATATGGTCAGACGTCTATGTTCTCTTAATTTGCAGAAGTTATTGAAACCAAAAGTCTGGATCAGCACCAGTTGTGTCTAGTTAGGCCTTTGTGCTGAGAATCACAATGTCATATTTGACCATAAGGCTTTTAATAGTATAGTGTCTATGCAGCTTACCGATTACAACAGGTTATTACAGTATGTGATGCAGTACTTTAGTGCTAATTAGCTTTAAATGTGAAAGCATTTGGTGTTATGATGGACTACAGCACATTTTAATACGCAATACAGAGCAACTGCTGCATTGGCACGCACAACCTCAATTCATAGTTTTATAATGTAGAATAAAGTTTTGTACTGTCAGAAACTTTTTACCCCGTGGCACCGTACATGTGGCATTGTGATCATTTTTCATCTTCATTTCTGCTTGCCGTAATGACTCCTCACCTCTCTGTAATTTCATAAATTTGCAGTCCTTTTTGAACCCTCTGTTCCTGTAGCTTATACTGTGCTTTTGCACTGTGATGTAGCAATTTAATTCTTTTATAAATGGAATTCTTCGGCTCCCTATCTTTCTTTTTTTTTCAACACTGCTTTAAGGTTCATGTGAACACAGGGAGACCCTGAAAAAGTCACCTGTGCCTCTTCCCATTTGATTTTTCTTGAATTTTTCAAGAGGCTAAATGTGTTGATTATGTTAATTGTGTAATGTAGATGTTTGCTGTATACAATAATAAGGTATATTTCTTGAGCAGCAAATCAGCATATTAAAATTATTTCTGAAGGATCATGTGATATTGACTGGAGAAATGGCTGTTGAAAACTCAGCTTTACCATTACAGGGATAAATTACATTTTAAAATATATTTAAAAAGAAAAAATCTATTTTAAAAATATTTTACAATATTAGTCAAAAACATTAGTTAACAAACTAACAATGAACAGTTTTATAAACAACTGTTTTTTATCTAATGTCACCAAAGATTAATAAATACTGTAACACATGGACTGTTTCAATGTTTCCTGCTACAAATCTCCAGCATTTTACTATTACACTTTTTCAAATGGTATTTTCTATTCCTTTAGCTGTGTTGTAAAGAGTGTATCTTCCTTTGTTTAGCAACAACAGGTATAAGAAGCCATGTGCCGTCTTATCACAGCATTCTACTGTATCATCTAAAGTGCTAGTTCTGTACTTTAGTATTTTGCTGGAGTATCAGCACCAGCCCAGTGCATCCCTTCAATGCGTGAGACGAGGTGAGAGTCCAGCTGGGGAAATTACAGAACCAGCCGCTGATTGAACCACTGATGGAGACCATTTGAGCCTCAGTGCTGCAGCAGGAAATTGAATTATCCTCACAATCTGTTTGTGCTGTACGTGCATCCCTCTGTTGTTCCGTTACGTCTGCCATGTGTGTGTGTGTATGTTTGTGGAGACTGTTTTCGATTACCTCGCTGAATGTGTGAAATCCTCCTGATCTGCTTTACGGTTGCACACGGCCGGATTTAACCATGTCACACCTACAGGATATTACCTCTTTTATGGTGGGTCACATGACTGTAAAAGGCTGCGCCCACAACTGGGAAAGGTTTAGAGATATGAGATGATGCCTGAAGGCTCCAGACCTACTGAGCCTAGTTATTTGTTTGAAAGTGATATTCTTTGGTCACTTTGGACTTCCATCTTCACATTATCCATACTAAAGCTAGATCCTCAAGATCAGACTCTGCCGGATTTACTCCATAAAGCCTACCATGGTGAAAAACACAAATTTTCTTGCGGTTCACCAGGAGAACTGGTGCTGGTTAAGCTAGTTAAGAAGCCTGATGCATCTAAGGCTATGTCTACATTAATCCAGATACATCTGAAAACATCAGATTTAGTGTGAGTGTCCACACTAGCATTTTTAAACGTTTTGTGACCGTAATGTAACCGTCCCTTTAGCGGCCGTTATTTCTGGCATTAGCATAAAATGTCTTCTTCTATGGCCGTTTTTTTCTTACAGGTCAACTACTTTCAGAGCAACAGTTTGAAGAAAATCTTGCTTTGCAAATTAGTGTAAGTTGACATGCCTGTATTGCTAGCTTGTGGTTCTGGTTACAATAACTATCTACCGTAGTTGCAAAGACATTTGAAGGGAACTCTACTGCCCCCTTGAGTACTGAAGGTTATTGCCACCGACACGAGCGCACGTTTAGTATGGCATGTTTGTGTAAAGTATATTGCTGGCTTTATCCTGTTGCACATACATAATTAGTAATAGACTAAAGCAATTTACTAAAGCAAACATGCTGTGTTTTTCCACTCTGACTTTGGCATGTATCCAGTTAACATTTTTGTGGCTGAATATGGCAAAATACATTATCCAAATTGGAATCAACAGGATCCAAACACGTGCTGATATGCGAGATGCGGGTTCAAATCCAGCAGTTCAGTGACAATAAACAATAAAGATATATATATGTGTGTGTGTTCCAGCGCTGGTTAAGCTCAAATAATGCAAACAGTTCTCCGGAATGATGTTTATTTTTGCTGTCACTGCTTCTGATACCATAAACCCTCAGCAGTGCACTTCTGCTTATTTAAGCAATCAAGAACGTTTTAACCTCATTGTTATTCTGCACGCAACCCATTAGTAATAATTAATCAAAACAAACAAATGGCAGAAAACAATAAAGTCCATTGTTGTTTTTCATAATCAGACAACTAATTAATTTGTATGAAGCCAACTTTCCGGCTTTCTCTCCAGCAGGGGTAAAGACATGGAGGAACATGGAAATTTCTGCTTTTCACAACGCTCACTCCAATTATTACGGAAATCCATGTGGAACGGAATATTGTTTGTTGCCATTTGCGCAATGAATAATTAATGTTTTTGTTGTGAGAGTGTTTTGTTGGTAGATACATTTCTTTGCATCATCTTATGTCTCATTCTGTTTCCCTCTGCTTGGTTTAACAAGACCCAGCAGAATTGCGCATTACTTCTGCAAGTGAAGTACTTCTTAAAATGAAACTTTAGTACATTTGCTTGTTCATTAGTACTATTTTAATTCCAATGGCTGGGTGTTGTTATAAGAATGTGTTCAGTAATGCATTGCAGAGGATCTTCAGAGACCTCACGGGTTCTGTCATGTTGCTACAAAACCCGAGTGGCGAGATGTAAAGAAGAACTTGCACGGTTCATAGGAAACGTTCACAATGGCTTTAGTTTGGGTAGTTCTTGCTGTGCGCAGGCAGTGACCGAAAACACTATTGAACAAGAAACTGTATTTTCAAGTAATCTGTATTTTCAGAGAGAGAAATAAATTGCGATGACCTTTCCATTTCAAAGATGTATGAGAGTGCGCGTGTATAGTCATCCAGCAAGAGTGATTTAAACGCATAACGGAAACGCTTGACTCAAAGGAGCAGACAGTGTATAGACAGGAAAGGCTGAGTGGGTCCTTGGAATACTGCAAATTTTTTGTACAATTATTTTCTTCAGGCAGATGCTGCTTAATTGAACCTAAACGCGTGTCTGCATCTCGAATGAATCATCGGTGGAGGAGAGTTTCTTAGTTCATTATTCAAATGAAAGGAGTATTTATTTTTAAGATTTCTTTCAGGGTAGAAGCAAGTTCCTTGATGTTTTACAGTTGGCTAAGTTTGCCCTGGACGTGCTGGGAGTCTGAAATCGTAACAGTGATTGTTAATCATCTCCTGGTGAGCACTACAAGGTTTAGGCATGGGCGAGAGTTCAGACACAGCGTTCGAGTCTGCATCCATGCCAAAATGCCCAGATTGTGTGCCAATGAGTCTGCGTGAAGCCTTGGGGAGGAGAGAGGAACTGCCTGAATTCGCAGCAGTGGGGGATGAGATACTGAATAAATGAGAAATTGTTATTCATGTAGAATAAAGGAACATTGTTTGGAAGACCTACAGCACTCTGGATTTTTTTTTGTGATTTTCCCCAAGCAGAAGTTTTGAAACATGGATTGCATACTAGCAGATGAAGGAACGCATGAACTTGGAGAAAAAACTGTATATTTCAACCAGAAGAAGATACAGTCAGTTGAGCTGGCTTGTTGAAAATTGAATTTGCCTTTCCTCATTTCGCGTAGACAGTGAAGTGGAACTCCTGAAATGTAAAACAACAAAAGGAAAACCTTGGAAGAGTTGTTTGAATGTTCAAGAGCAGGGTTATTCTCAGTTGTTAGAATGATATCCTTAAGCATATTGACACACACAAGAGTGCTGTTGTTAATATTGGCTGTGATTTGGCAATACGTTAATATTATTGGGGTAATAAACATTTTTAACACAATGTTGACAGTTGCATTGTGTAGTTTGCTTTTTTACCAGAAATAGTTCCAGACAAAACCTGTGCTACACATGCTAGTGGTGTATTGTTATTGAATGTTTCTTTTTTTTCTTTTAAAAATAATCAAATTAATGATTCTTTGAGTCATACAGACATTCACATGTTTCCTTCCTGAGTGAATCAGTGTTTATGGCTGAATTGGCTGAATGAACAATTCAAATGACTCACTTATATAGAAAGTGGCTTCATTTGTTCATCAATGAATCAGTATATTTGAACAAATTGGCTGAATGAATGATTCAAATGACTCATTCAATTCATTTATGATTGAATCAGTGTGTTTTAAAGAATCGGTTAAACAGGAGATTGGGTGACTCACTCTTTTTTTTTACAATCACAGTGTCTTTTTTAATGAACTGGTTGAATAAACAATTCAGTGATTCACTTATATTTAGTCGATTGAATGAAATAGTGTTTTTGAACATTAATGATGAATGATTTAAATTACTCCATTACCCATCTATAATAGCATTTGTAAATCTAACCTGTCTCTGCTGTTGAGGTTTCTTAAAATGTTATGTTAAACCCTATGGGTATGCATATTGTCAAAGTTTGTTGTACTGAATCCTGTTGATTATTTGCTCATATCTGAGTTGTGTATAAAAGTTGGTTTCATTTTCTAACCGTCTCTCTGTTTTCTCTCACTTGTAGATACCCTGCTGTCATCTGGCCATGGTGAGTACTTGAGAAATATGTTCCCGGATACTGCTCTGCATGACTCTGAATGTGCCAGATCTCAAATGTGATTATTGTTTTTCAATGTTGGTCTGCAAGCACGCGTGACTCCATCCAAATGGAGCATCGCTGCGGCAGCAGATGTACATCTTTTTTTCTGAAATTCACTTAGCATACTTTCAGGTCTGTTGACTGACACGGAGAACCCAATTTTTGTTAGTGATTACTGAAGACTCACCTCTGCTCCCTCGGTTCTGTTCTGAGTTTCAGAGCTGGCACATTTTCCCAGCATGCTCGTTCAATCATTCTCGACTCACTTCGGTCAATCACCCCTCGTGGTTCTATTGTTCGGTTCACACGCGCTCGGTCTGGCTGTTTGTGAAAGATGAGGCGCTTGCCCTGGGAGTCGCTGTGTAGACAGACCCCTTTTTCATGTACATTTGACTCAGCAGGGGGGCAATCTTTAAGGTGTGTGTTTTTGCTATTGAATTTATGCTCTTATATATTCTCAAATTGCCTCCCATTTTTAGCAAAATAGAGCACTGGAAGTTTTGCACATGTGCTGGATATATAATGGACTGTGTGACCATCATATAGTCCACCTGCAGAGCTGCTAGGGCCACTGGAAAATAACACCTGCGCTGTCCATTTCTGCATCCATTCGGAGATGGAGAGCAAGAGCGAGATCAGAAAGGAGTGAAAAAAGCCTTGCAGAGTCTGCGCTTAAAGGGCAGTCCTGTCCTGAACTCGAGCTGTATATGTTTTGCACTCAAAGCACACTTGCCCACAATGCTTTGTGGAAACAAGACGTGGCACTGGGTCCGTTTTTTCCGTTTACTCTGCACTTTGTGCGAGAATAGGATATGTGCAGTCCAGCAGGGTCTATATTTCCAGGCCAGCACATTTTACTTTCTTTGCCAGTGCTCTTTTGTCAGACGGTAAGCTGGTACAAATAGTGTGCTGCCCTTCAAGATTTTTGCAAATGCACCATAATGGATAATAATACAGCTAATGCAAGCATTTTGAATAGCTTGAAAAGGATGCTAAAAAACTCTGCTGACTATTTTAGTATGTACTGCATTTTTACTGTGTTTGTTTGGTGTTAGTGTAAACGAAGCAAAGGGCCATATGGTCGAAGCAATGTAGAACGATGTTGACGACATCATCCTGACAACGGTAATGGTGACGGTCACTGTTTAGACAGCAGGCATTACTCCTCCGGCTGCTTTACACAAATGTGTTCACACAAACACGAGTACACTCTATCCTTCTGTCCAGAGCCGTGAGTGTGACTCAAAGTGGCTAGACCTGGGGTGTACACATACACAATGCTGTAAGCATATGTGGGTACAAGGATATATATCTTTATATACATATACTGTAAATATTCATATGCGTGGCTGTATATAGAGGGATATGTATGAACACAATGGCCCTGCCTGTACATGTATAAATTAAGGGCCCAAATTTAGGTCATGAGAATAGGGTCTACTAGTACATAAATATACACAAGTATGTGTTAAAATTATGTTAATAAATAGCAATTGGGGCAGAAAATTAAAATGGGTTTGGGCAAATAAATAAATTCAGTAGTGTTTTTTTTTTTTGCATTGAATTAATAAAAATGACAGTAAATTTATAATATTACAAAATAATTCTATTCATATAAATTCAGGGTTTGTTTCTGTTAAATATCCTATAAAAATTTTAAGAAGGAGAAGAAGAAGAAATGTTTCTTGAGAATCAAATTTGTTAGAATTTAGCATGTTTTCTGACAACTGGAGTAATGGCTGTTAAAAATACAGCTTTGCATCACATAAACAAAATACATACTGTATTTAAAATGTTTTAAAATTTAAAACAGTTATTTTAAATTGTAGTAAAATTGCTCGTTATTATTTTTAGTTTATATTAGCTTTAGTCAGCATAAGAGGCTTTTAAAAACATCAACAAAATCTTACTGACCTAAAGGTTTTGAAAGGTAGTGTATATTTAATAGCACAAATACTATACATAAAAACACAACATAAAAAAAAAACTCTTAATTAAAATATAGATATGGCACTGGATTCAGTTTTTAATATCATAATTTAATTTAATAAATTTAATAAATCACTGTATACATACACTCCTCTGAACTTTTTGTGTCTTTATTGTTCTTGTTTACATCTGATCAACACATGCTCTCTTTCAGTGTAGTTTACTTTGATAAGAGTTTTTGCATCTAATATCATGAATGTCAAGGCCGCAGCTGAGCACCTGTATCACCTATAAGACATGCTGGCTCTGCATAGACACAAACGCAAAGTAAATTCTTTACATGGATGTTTTTGCTGAATGTTGCTCTCATTCTCTCTGTCTCTCTCCTCACTGTCTTCATCTATTCTTCAGTATGAATACGGTTGATGGCTTAAACTAAAGAAATGAAAGCAGCAAAGGGGGCAAGTGTAAGAGAGATGGAGGAATAAAGATGAAAGAGTGAATGAAGGAGAACTCGGTGTCCTTGGCCTTTGTGTGGGTCTGGCTGCACTCTGCGGTTTTGATTACAGAACGCTTTACAGCTGTCAGCTTATGTGCACCTCACTACCCAAGAGAAAATGACATGTTTTCCCTGTATCCGCTTTTTTTTTCTTTCTTTTTTATTACAAATTTCAGTTTGTCCTTTCATTACCATTTCTCTTATATTTTATCTGTGGTGGTTTGTTTGGGTTAGTTTTTTAAACCCACTGACAGTATTGTAAGATAAGATATATTTATATCATGAATATACAGTATGTATATGTATATGTGTATATATATATATTTTTTTTTTACAATATATATATTTTCTTATATATATACATTTTTTACAATGATAACTTGCAGATGGTTACCAAGCTTGCCTAGCAATGGACTACTCATATAAAAATTAATCGAAGAAATTGTGAAGCACAATATGGTGGCTGAAAGTCACTTTAAACTATCAGTAAAAGGATTTTTAATGTAGTTTTTCATTATTTACATTTAAAGGGGCCATATGACGTTGCTAAAAAGGACATTATGTTGTGTATTTGGTGTAATGCATTGTGTTTATGCGGTTTAAGGTTAAAAAAACACATTATTTTCCATATAATGTACATTATTGTTTCTCCTCTGTGCCCCGCCTTTCTGAAACACGTCGATTTTTACAAAGCTCATTGTTCTAAAAAAGCGAGGTGTGCTCTGATTGGCCAGCTATCAAGTGCGTTGTGATTGGCCGAATACCTCAAGCATGTGACGGAAATGTTACGCCCCTTGAATCATCATTGGCAAATGATACCAGACTGTCCTTGCAATGTTGGAACTGCCCAACTTTATAGAGACAGCCTTTGTGTCACAGACGCATTAGGCTACTGGTTCAGGAAACAGTCCTCATCCATCCTCCATAAAATTTTAAAAATATTTTAATATATTTTAAAATTTTCACTAATCTTCAATGCCACATGATCCTTCAGAAATCATTCTAATATGCTTAAATTCTTATTATCAGTTTTGTGCTGCTTAATGTTTTTGTGGAAAATGTGACACTTTTTTCGGGATTGTTTGATGAATAGTCATTAAAAAGAACAATGTTTATTTAAATCTATTTGATTTTTTGAAAAAAAAAAAAAAAACTGACCCCAGACTTTTGAATGGTAGTGTTAATAGAAATAGCTGCACAAGAAGCATTACCAATATGGCCGCCAAATGACTTGCCTTGACTATGCTGTGTTTCACCTCCACTGCAAATTCTTTCCATCCATTTCTCTTCTTTTGTCTCTCTCGTTCTCTCTAGCCCCTCACTCTTTCGTTATTTAATTGGCGCTACCTGAGGTAAGCCTAGGTGTAATTGTTATAGTATAGAAAGTGCCTTGGTCGGCTGGTTTTAAAGCCTTTTATCTGTAATCTCCCGATTGATTATGCCTTTTTTCTGCCAGTCGAGCAAATTGTTCAAACCCATCAGGTGCACGGCAGGGAAAAAACAGCAAAAGAGGAGCTTCAGCTGTGCAAGAGCCAAATCATAGAGCACATCGGCTAGAACATCAAATTTAGTGACAGACAACACAATGCTGCTTTTTAGTTTACACACACAGACAAATGAAACACAGATGTCTTCCTCGCTCCCCGTGTCACTGAGGGTTAAAAATGGAAAAAAGGGGAAGATTAAAAAGTGTGTAATCTGTAATTTAGAAAGAAAAAAATAAAGAAGGAAGTGCTTTTTTGTCTAACTGTTGGCATGTAATTTATCAAAACATTATTTAGGCTGCAATGGATTGCAGTGAATGATTTCTACAGTGTTATTGCAATTCTGCAGGCAGCTTCACAGTCCACCCAGCTTGATCAATATCTTATTCAGCGCGGTTGTATTTTTAATACAATACAGTAATAAATGCCACCACCCAGGGGACTTGGCGTAGCCTCTTATTCTGCATATCTGTCTTAAATGGGCCCTCCTGTTAGCCTGTCAGAATGTTAAAAAAATGCCATGGTAGGAAATGCATTAGTCTTGAGTATTAGATTTTAATACAGCGCTAAGGAGCGAATAAGAGGAACTTAATAGCTGAGGTTAATGTGGGTGTGATCCAAAACCAGTTGACAGAAATGAAGATAGATAGCTAGAAATGCACTGTTCATACTTAGTATGCTGGGTAAAATCCTACCTCTCCGTTGGGTTTTCGCTCTCCTTCTGTTTCTCTCTTGCACTCTTTCTCTTTCGCCATCTTCCCAGGAGAGCTATATCTGTCCTGCTAATAGGACCACCATTGGAGAGGCTCTCTAGTAGTCATGCAGTGAGGTGAAACGTCCAATTTGGCTGCCGCTGGTGGGAGCAGTGTCCAGACTCTTACCATCATGTTGGCACTGTGGGATAGAGATGCTGGTTGTAGATGATGGCAATGATATGACAGGTGTAGCCTCTGCAATTAGGACTGTTTTTTAGTGTGTGGAAGTGTGTGTGAGTTAGGTTTTGTTTGCATTGCAAGGACCAAATGTATCCACAATGATGGTAAAACCAGAATTCACCTAAACTGTGGGGAGCAGACAATGGTCCCCTTGAGGAAAATGGTGTAATATACATATTAAATGGAAAAAGGCTTTTGTAAGGAGGACATATTGCGAAAAATGTTTCAAAGTTATGTAGTTTATTGAGGATTGTGTCTTTCAAACACCTGAAGTGAGTCATCTTATAAGTTTTTTGTGGGTTTAATGAATATGTCATTTGTGGTGTGATTTCACATGTGCACAGTAAAGAACGGTGTCAGTGCAAATGGATTAAATGGCTCCGAATTTATAGCGCAGGATTTATCATTCCTGAAAGTCATTTCAGAAACGGTGACTGTGTGAGGAAATTATTGTTAATACAGCAGGTATTAATGTGAGTGGTGGTGTGCACTATGCTGTTATTTTGACAGAATTAAGACTCTGAATAGAGAATGCATAGCCAAAATGGCTTTATTTTATTTTGTTTTTTATTTTATTTTATTTTTATCAAATTGAATCATTTGAAAAATGTTATTTTAGTGAAAGAGACTAACATTTAGAGAGCGCATAAGACAATGCCAAGTGCGCCCAATACAGTTTTATTTTGTTTTATCATTTTATGAAATAAACAGTTACATAAAGTTGTATTTAGTGGTAGAGACTAACTTTTAGAGAGCACATAAGGTCAGCACCAATAGTCTCGTGGTTAGTGCATCAACATAAAGCACAACTGCGCTCACTATGACCCGAGTTCGATTCCCATCGCAAGGTCCTTTGTCGATCCCACTCCTCTCTCTCCACCCAATGCTTTCTTGTCATCTCTCCACTGTCCTATCCTAATAAAAGGCATTAAAAAAGCCTATAGAGAGAGCATGACTTACATTTGGTATATGTGTGCTGTGCAAAAAACTTCCTTCTGTGTGTCCAACCTACTTCGACACGTTTTTATTTGCACAATTATTTTTGGTAATTTGCATGCAATATGTTTGATAGATTTCACAAGCAAATTAGCACTCTTTATTTGGGATCTTAGTAAATCCAGCAACTATAAAATTCTTAGTATAGCTCTTCAACAGAGTTTATTTCAGTTAATTGTTTGACACTCTGAGTATTTAGGGAACTGCCTTTTTAACGATTTTAAAGAGTCACACATTACCTCACATTATTTTCCAACAGCTGCTGCCAGCCTCTGGAACGCAGAACTTGTGCTTTCTGTAAGCGCCAGTGTGTGTGTGTGTGTTTGTGTGTGTGTGTTGGTACCCATCTGCATGGGTTTGTTTGCACTGCATTTGAGTTCCAATTATAAGCATCAGTCCTTTTGGCACCACAAGCTCCTTAAGGAAATAATCTCATATATATAAGCACAGGAGGCGCAGCAGATGGTGTGATAGAGGGTTACCACCAGTGAACTGTCACTTAGGAACCCGGATTTATAGTCTCTGACTCAACACTGCACTTTAATTTAGCTTTCATTGAAATGGAAGATCTTCCTCTTCCTCTACACTAGGATGTTGTTCTTATGATGAAAAGACTTAAGACAATGACACTTGTCTTTTATTTTACAAAGAAGCACATTGGTAAATACATTTCACAGAGCTGCACATCTGCTCTGCTGTAAGCCTGAGCTCAATATCCAGACTGGAAAAACAGTGGCAAACTGCATCAACTAGTTCAACCGGGTGCAGATTCAGGAGCTAAAATAAATGTGTAGTTCTTAGGTCCTGCAGTGAGGTGGACAGGGAAGGAAAATACACTATTTAACTACGAGGCTGATGGAGGAACAGCTTTTGCTTTTTACCTTAGAGCTAACACCTGTTCGTACGGTGGTCCAGGCTGACAGCTTTGGGCTTGACGCCACTCTGCCATGTGGACTGTTATTCAAAACAATTAATAGGCCAAATTTGATCACATACAAGTGCATTTTTCCATCAAGGTGGAGACTTACTTTAACTATATTTTCTACCCCCTACCTTTACCCCTAAACCCAACTTTCACAGAAAGTATGATTATTAAGCCGTTTTCCTCGTCGGGATTGTTGGCGCTCCCTCAGTGCAGGTGATTTCAGGTTTTACTTTCCTTCTGGGCACATTTAGTCCTCACAATGTAGGCAAAACCTGACCCACACACATACACCAGAATTATTTCAGCTTCCCTGGAGTTGAAAGCTGCCCTATTTTCTTTGCTAATTTTGAATTTGGTCAAACATCCAGTGTTATGTATGTGAATTCTATCTCTTGAGTGTGTGAAACACATTTTCTTGTCGTTACAGTTATAACGTTTCATGTCTATCGCTGGACATATTCATGCTTTTAAATAACGCAATAAACCACAAGATGTACCTGTTAAAGGGGTCATGAATTGCATTTTTTGCTTTCTGGAGTGCATAGAAATGCATTGTTCGCTGTGGACAGGTATGTTTGTACAGCATGTTTTTATAGCACACTGATGTTTTGTATGTCAAAAGATCAAGGAAAATTTGATTTCTCAATTCATGACTCATTTAAAGTGCTTTTATGATGGGGAGTTAATAGGGCAGTTATGGGCACTTGGGCAGCGTAAAGCAGTGACAACAGCTATATTATAAAATGATCCATTCAATAATAATTCAATTTATTACTTCAAATCACAAGAATAATTGCAACGATCAGGAAATAAACACCAAGAATTGTTTCTTATGAATAATAATTACAATAAACAATTCTTCCGGCAAGTGATATAGTTCATTAGCCTGACTGCCGGCTGTTTGCGGTTGCCAAGCAATGTTGGAACTAGGTGCATTAGTATAGAACTCAACTGGTGATGCGTATATCACCTTAAGCCTGGAATTCTATTTTGCTAATGTGATTTACAGTAGTTTTGATAGTGAACTTCTATTAACCTTTACACTGAATTTTGCTGAAAACTCATCCACGTGTTGTAACAGTTAGCCTTGTGTGTGTCTTATCCTGAAATAGAAAGGTTAAAGAGTCCGTTTAGGCTCTAGGGCGAATGCTTTCACTCCATCTGCTGTTTTAATGCAGACTCGCACCTCTCGTTCACTTGCTCTCTCTCGCGCGTTCAAAGGCAGTGTAGCATTAAGGCCTATGGAGATCAACTGTGTCCAGGCAAATGCCTACACAAATTAGACCGCAAAAGCCATTATTACATCCAATGTCTTCATGGCACTCCCAGCAGTTAAATTACAACCTTTCTGCTCCTGTTCACAGTCAAAGAACAAAAGAGAAACCATTTTCATTACCGCCAGTCGGTCCCTTTTTCTCCCTTCCTTCTAGATAGGAGGAATAGGAACAAGCCCCGTTTATTAGATGCTTAGGCGGTATCACACATGCCTGTTAGACTTAAAATAAAAGAGGAAGGGGGTGTGAAAGAGAGAGCTTTTCATAAACTGAATTATATTTCACTGACTCAAAGCATTGGGAATGCTAGCGCCATTCTCACGCCTCAGACGACACGCACGTCACACACACACACAGACACACACACACACACACACACACACACACACACACACACACTAGACGCTCTTCACTTTACTTTCCTGTCAAGTTTTCTGAAGCAAGTCATACTTCAGGTTCAAACTTCTGCTTTGCTGCTTTTGTTTAACAAGAGAAGCGCTCCATCCAAACAAATTGTCTGTCAGTCAAAAGAGAGCTAAAGCTTTATATTGTGGATTAATGTATTGAATTCTGTTCTGCGTTTTGGTGCAGACCTTCTTTCATTGTTTAAACATACAATACAGACTACAGTGACATTTAACATCAAGCTGTCATGAGCAGTTTTGCTGTTATAGAAAAAAGCTACCGCTTCTAACTTTTTAAATTAAATTAAATGTAATTTAATTTTAACGCTTCTAACTTGAAACATTTTTAAGTAGCAAGACTATTGCTCAGCTGTTTTCTTTTTGTAGCTTTTTCAATAAAGTAGTTGTGTAGCATTTTGTGCAACTCAGGCATTGTTGAAACACATCTTTCTGGAATGTTCGTGCTGCCTGAGGTTGCCTCTCATTCATTCACTCATTCAGGTCATACTTCAGGTGCATAAAAGAGACTCAGAAGCATCAGAAGTCTTTGTACAGTATTTTACATAATCTTTTTGTATGGGAATATTTTGTTAAGTGCTGCTAATTATTAGTATTTAAATTAAGTGTTAAATATGAGTTGATTTTTTTTCTTTTTATTATTTTTTGAAAAATATTCAAATTAATTAAATAGATTAAATAATACAATTAATTAATTAATAGTGCAACGATTAATCACAATTAATCGCATCCAAAATAAAGGTTTCTGTGTACGTAATGTATATGTACTGTGTATATTTATTATGTATATATAAATTCACACACATGCCTGTATATATTTAAGAAAAATATGTTATGTTAATATATTAAATATATTTATATATAATATAAATTATATAAATATAAATATATACATGCAAATATTTTCTAAATATACTGTATGTGTGTGTTTATACTATATAATCATAATAAATATACACAGTACACACAAATATATTATGTACACAAAAACTTTTATGGAATATGTAGTATTATGACTACTTTTTAAAAATATTAGTAAGTTTTATCTCGGAAAACGCAGTTTCAAAGAGGTTTGAAATTTTTCTTATTTTGTACTGTTTTGTGAACATATTTAAAGGGATAGTTCACCCAAAAATGACAATTCTGTCATCATTACTCACCCTCATTATTTTGGCAGATTTGAGAACCATTGACTTCCATTGTATGGACAAAAAAGAAAAAAAAATCAAATGTGTTCTATTAAAGAAGGACAACTATAAAGGTGTGAAATGACATGAAGGTGAGTAAATGATGATAGAACTATGCCTTTAAAAATTCCACAGCTAAACATTGCGGGTTTTTGCTGTGTAGACTACAGAAATGGATTTGAGTTGGATATGTGTCTAAACAAAACCCAAGAATTTGGTCCACTGGATGCTGCCCTTTTCTTCTGGTTCTTTTGTCTCGACAGCGGCTGTCTCACAGATGCTGATTTTGCATGCGCACAGATTGAAATCTCACATCTCCCCCTCCCCGCATTCAGACGCTCTCCTCCTCAGTCACGCAAACGCTCCCATCACACCGTTCCATCTGCATCACTGTCACCGCTCTCTCCCTTCATCATTTCAGTTGGCAAGCGCGCTCATATGTTCATAGACTGTGTACACGGAGTACAGTGCATGAGTGGGTATTTAATATGTTGGCCGACAGATGCACTGGTATTGGCCACAATATGTTGATGTAATTGATTTTAACAGAGAACATCTCATCTTCATTCAGCTAGAAGATGATGCAGTCTACTTTCCTGGCGCACTAGACACTGCGTTTGGCACGTTTTCCATCACTCTTATGACCTATGGCTTAACCTCTCATGTTTCATTTCTTCCAGTTACTCTTCTCTTCAGATTTAGCTTTGGAACATTGATGCTGAATGGGAACTTTCTGCAGTCCAACCTGATTTGGCAAATTCCGTTCGGAAGGGAGCCCAATTGCCTGCATTCCAGTTTCTATTATGCAGGCGAGTGTGCGCTCTCCTCTCCGGCTGTTCCTTTGGTTACGATGGCATCATTACTCATGTCTGAACGCTCTCTCTGGCTCTTGGCATTGGTGCGGTGGGCACACAGGGGTCACGTTGTGCCAGGGTAAGGCGCTACAGGAAAGCATGACCCGCCAAAGGGCGGGCACGAGGAAAGGGAGCCCGCTGAAGCCAAGTTGTTCTGCCGGTCAGCTAGGACACTCCATCAACCTGTCCTCTTTTCCGGGCGGTTGATCTCTCCATAAATGAATCATGTTATGGCTGATCAACATCATTTATGTAACATGTAATCTGTTACTGTTTTAATTCTATTTGCCTGTCCATATGGTAATGATTATTTTATTGAAACAATTGGTGTTGCAAGGCGTGGATGAGTTGCCACTAGCAAGCCTCATTCATTTAAAACATACTGTATGTGAAATATGAAGAGAGTGATAACCAAAATCATTATACATGTACAGTAGATTGTAGGGATGAGTCACGATGGTTAACTGACAAATGGTTAAACTGTTTGTTTTTTTTTCGTAGGGATACACAGTATATTGATTTCATACTGGATGTAGATTAGACTTTTTTATCCTCCTTTCCTTTTATGTCCCTCATATTCTTATTAACTAATTCCTTTTTTCATTTTTACATCTTCCACACACGCACACACACACACACACATATATATACACAGGTGCATCTCAATAAATTAGAATGTCGTGGAAAAGTTCATTTATTTCAGTAATTCAACTCAAATTGTGAAACTCGTGTATTAAATAAATTCAATGCACACAGACTGAAGTAGTTTAAGTCTTTGGTTCTTTTAATTGTGATGATTTTGGCTCACATTTAACAAAAACCCACCAACTCACTATCTCAACAAATTAGAATACTCCATAAGACCAATAAAAAAAAACATTTTTAATGAATTGTTGGCCTTCTGGAAAGTATGTTAATTTACTGTACATGTACTCAATACTTGGAGGGGGTTCCTTTTGCTTTAATTACTGCCTCAACTCGGCATGGCATGGATAAAAAATTGATTATATATATATATATATATACACACACACACACAGACACACACTATAGATATATAGATTTAAAAAAAATCATTTAATTACATTGATAAATATAATCTTTAGCAAATCTATTTTTTATACTATAAACTGAACATGTATTTACATTATTGTGATGCTTTGATTCACTTGTAGCATTTAGGAGGATTCACTTTTTAAAGGGTTTATTTATTTATTTATTTTACAGATAATAGTATTATTTTTTTTATATATGCCACAACCTGAAAATAATTATAAAGTATTACAAAAATACTTGGCCTGATTCTCCATCTTTTTTTTTCTTTTTGATTATTTTTTCAGCTTGATTTTGTTTTATTTTATTTTACTTTATTTTAAAGCCATTGTTCTACTTTTAAAAATGTTATTCCAAGACCTCTATTCTTTCCCCTTTCCTTTCTCTGTCTAGATGTTTTGACCACAATAACATAAGTCATACATAAAGCAGGTAAATCCGAAACTAGCCTAATTATATACTTTATTTTTGACAACCTATCGAGTGGCTGATTTTGAAAATATTCAGTTTTGCACATTCCTAGCAGACAGACCGGCCATGCTCTATTTTATCTCTGTATTGGCCGTTTCTCTGAGAACCTTGATAGATGAGGCGTACGATTACACTGCAACTGTTTATAGTCTCCTGTGAGATCCTCATTTGCCAGCTCATTTCCCGACTCATGCTTTTTAAGGTAACACGAAATTTCCCTCTTTCAATTAACAAACATCAAAGTGATATGCTAAAATGATATTTGACCACTGTATCTCATTTTAAAGGGCAACTGTCCGCTCGCCTGCACGTTTCACCATCTGGTTTCATTTACTTTAGAAGCCTTTCCCTCCTCCAATGTGTATCTACAACCTGATAAACATGTGGTCGTAATCCTCGACTCTCCTCTCTTCTCCTTCAGCCCGTTTGAAGTTCCTCTTCAAGCTCATCAAAGATTCTCATTTGAGATACAAAGAGCCCTCCCTCTTGTATTATCCAGCCAGGTTGCTTTTGGCCACACTGGCCTTCAGGGGCAGAGGCGAAGAAAAGAAGATCTGGCCGCACGTTATTGTTCGTTTTCCTCGACCTTGAAGAAATCGAGAGGTTCTGATCTCCCAACGTGGAAACTTGTTTATCAGAAATCAATAGCCATTTTCTGGCCTTTTCTAGACCAAGGGCCTGGTAGATGACTTTGTGTCAGTGGAGTGAATGTGGGCGGTGGGGGAAGATCTAGCATACAGACGGTAGCGTAGCGCATGTGCATCCTTCTAAAAAGCCTGTTGATCTGAAATTAAGTCTCGCCTCTTCATTATGAAGAACACAATTCTTTACTCAAGGCTAATGCTTTAAAGAGGGGCAAAAGTTCAGAAGAGTGCACCGACCGTGCCTGTTTTGTTCTGGCTGCTTAAGCGCGTGGGTGTTTGTGTGTGTGCATGGTTCGAATTTACACTTAAAATGCTCCATTTTCAGATAACAGGCTGGCATTTAGTGGTTTTCCCCTTAGAATATTACTCCAACTTTGAACTGAGTAAACACCGTAATCGCCATTCACCTAAATGCATTATGGGTATGAAGGCTGTGCTGCACCGATGGCCTTTACTGGCTGCGGTGAGCTCGGCTTAATCTGTCCTCATGTCATAACATCCTAATGTCGAGGATGTTAAAGAATAGATAACGAATCCTCAGGGTGCTGATTCAGTGGAAATGAGCTTGACAATATGGCTGCCATGTGTGTTAAATGAACACAAATAGAGCAGGACGTCCAGCCCTGAGTGTATAATTGACCACAGTGTGATCTTTTACAGTACTTCAAAAAGACCCAAAAGATCAGCCTAATGAGCGTGAAAACCTGCGCTTTTTTTGTGTGGATAAATTCATTTGGAATAATAAGAGGGTGGACGGGTCTTTAATAAAGTGTCTGTTGACCTTCTGATCACAAGCCTGCAGGAGGATCCATTGTCTCTCCATCTGCCTGTTTCTGATACTTTGTTGTTTACTGTGTTAAGCCTGGAATACACTACATGACTTCTACCAAGTTTTCTGTCCTGATTTACAGTCCAGACGAGTTGATGCTAGTTGCCGAAAGTCCGAGCCGGTCTGCAGATTTGAGTTGACACATTTCACAGAAAATCCCATAGTGTATGATGAACACAGACTTCAGCTTCAGACTATTGCTGCATCCAAAATCACATAATGTCTAGTAGGTTCTACATTTGGTTTGAAATTCTTTTAAGGAGGTTGTTTATAGTATGAATGTAATTCAGAGGTAGTACATCCCCCATTTTGCCACTGTCATGTGACCTACAGTATCATAACTATATATAACTATAAGGATAACAATAATTATAGTTGTAAATCGTTCTAAATTTAAAAGAATGGCAGAGTCCATGCCACAACTATTTCAATAATGTTAATCAACCAATCAGAATCCATCCTGCTTTAAAGAACTCGAGCACTTAAAGTGGTAGATAACATAACTGCAGTGTGTGCTCATAATAAACAAACCGCTATCATCCGTTGATGTGGTCTCTAATATAGTTATCGTTATAGTATTCACCAGTGTTGGGGAAAGTTACTTTTAAAAGTAAAGTATTACAATATTGTGTTACTCCTTCCTTTTAATGGAAAGTAATGTGTTACATTACTTTTGAGTTACATTTTAAATCTGGGCAGGGCTTGCTTGTTTGTTTTAAATATTTTTAAAAATATTATTTTACAAATGTAAAAGCCCTTTCACACCAAAAGTGAAATGAATACGCATCAGGCTGAAGGAAATGTAAATTCACATCTGTACAGTAGAGGGCGCAGCTCAAACAAATTGCATGAAGAATATGACGCAGGAGACGAAAGTTCAACACTACTCAGCAATAACAAAAATGAAACACAAATGTGTCATTTTTGCTTATTAATATGGTTGAATTGGACCATCGAAGGTCAGTAGCAAAGACATTGGTTAATAAATTGGGATTAAATACATAAATTATATTTGTCTTATTTAACATATGTAATTATTGCAGGTTTGTTCAATATTCTGTTTGCATTTAGTGAATAGTGAATCTGTTTTTGTGCAGGTGAGATGAGTAAATACATGTTCATATTTAGTCTAGAACTACAGTAAGCATCATGTTTACATCGCGCACACAACGCCTCTGCACTTACTCCTGATTTCTCTCAACATGGCAACACCAGAGCTGTCAATCAAGACATGGGAAACAAAGTAACTGGAGTTAAAAAAGTAACTCAGATATTTGGATAAGATTCCTTCTAAATTAAAAAGTAATGTGTTACTTTACTAGTTACTTAAAAAAAGTAATCTGATTACATAACTTGCGTTACTTGTAATGCGTAACCCCCAACATTGGTCTTCATAGTTATTGTTCTTGTTGTGAATGGGCCTTTAGTCGTAGCTGAGGTTATGTGCCTTGCTCAGTGGTTGTGTTCTTGGTATTGTTCTGTCCTTGTCTGTTCCTATCTAAAGTTTGTAGGTTGTCTGAAGGGTCATTAGGGATCGGAGATACTTCATTCTTACCGCGAGATTGCTACGATTCACCTTTTATGCGGTAATTGACGATTGAAGCGGTCCATCTCTCGTGCAGGATGTTTGCAGCACTGATAATAAGGACCTTCTTGCCAAACAGCTAAATAATGATATTGCGTCTGAGTGGGGGACAGAGACAAAGAGATCAGCTCTGTGCGAGAGACATCTACCCGTAGGTTATGCACACAAACACAAGCGCAAACGCGGACCAAAAATTGCTTTGCATCAGCAAGTCAGTAGATAGATGATACAGAGGATGGAGAGCTGTTTCTTTCCCTCCAGCTCTCTCCTCTCTCTTAAGATAACTGTGCGACAGGTGTCTTTACATCAGGAAGGAATTATGAATGGCTCTGTTTCACTCTCTCAAGCCTAAGCAAATCCAAAAGAACAGAAGAGTCATTCCACAATCGCTGTGGCAGATGCTGTCACTCACTTTTCCATGGAAAAACTGCAATGTAGAGGTGCATCTCAATAAATTAGAATGTCGTGGAAAAGTTCATTTATTTCAGTAATTCAACTCAAATTGTAAAACTTGTGTATTAAATAAATTCAATGCACACAGACTGAAGTAGTTTAAGTATTTGGTTCTTTTAATTATTGAGTACATGTACAGTAAATGAACATACTTTCCAGAATGCCAACATGTTTTACAAGGAAATACTATTTCAGTTTGTCCTAGTGTTTAATTCAGTGTGTTACTTGCTGTTCCTTTGTAATTGTTTGTGAAATTTGAAATTTCTGAGTAAAAATGGTTCTACACCAAATTGATTTCCTGTGCAGAAAATAAACAACATTCTGTGCCCTTTGGATTCATAAAAGCTTTATGAAACCTAAGGACATAATAAAAATACAAGTATTCTTCAAAAAATGTTCATCGATTTTACAGAAGAGCTGCTGAGGTCAATTAAAGACTTAACATGAAGGACCACGGGAAACATAGTTATCATTACGCACAACAAGCACCTCTAAAATGTCAGCTCTAATCATTTTCTTAGACAGCGCATAATGAGCTGACATTTGGCATGGAGGTAGATAGGATTAATGCTACTAATGGCTAAATTAATGGTGCTAAGAGTCTGACTGAAGGGTGGGGTGGTGTAAAGAGATCCCAAAATTAGCTTGGTTTCTTGAGAAACACTTATTATGGAAACAGGATACAATTAATCAGAAACGCTAGAGCGCTCCGGCCCTGACATATATGGGTGGCACAGCTCAGCGCTCGCATAAACACACATGTGCGAGCACAATGCAAAGATGCGTGACACCCACTCATCTCTGTCTCTCAACCGTACGGCCTGTTACACATACTGTGCTGTTGTTGGTGGACTCTTTTAAGCCCAGTACCCTACAGAGGGACTGTAAAGTCAACTTTTCAGTCATGTGAAAGGTCTAAACGAGACAGATACTTTTATTTGTCACTCTCACCAGGCTGCCTTAAGATGTGAATGGGATGATTTGCATCGTGTGCTAATTAACAGCTTTAGCATTTGGATGGTCTCCAGCACTGCGGAGCAGGAGGAGAACGTGGAAGAGAGAATGTCTGTAGGTATGAGGGATGGAGAGAAAGAGAGAGAGAGAGCGCAGGATATAAGAGAACATATGCTTATGTGCTTAGTGGTGTGCAGCAGTGCGCTAATGACTTAACTGCTCCGTAGAGACACCACACTCACGGGGACGTCTGTGTATGTCTCTCTGTGTGTGTGTGTGTGTGTGTGTGTTCCAGACTGTGTTCACTGTACTGACTAAGGCTGTGGAGCATATTGAGGTCACATTCTGTGCATGTTTAGGTGTTCCAGATGTGTAAACAAATGGGTGGAGGGTTGGAGAAGTTCACTGCATGAGCATAATTTTTTTTGACAAATTGCTCTCCCACTGTGGATTTTGTCCTAAAATGGTGTAGCACATAAGGGGTTGCACTTTGATTGGTTAACATGGACACATGCCTACCAGTAGATGGCAGTTTGGGGTCAGTACGTTTTTTAGTTTTTTTTTAAGTCCAACAGTAAAGCTGTAATATTGTGAAATATGATTGCAAACTAAAATAACTGTTTTCTTTTTTAATATGTTTTACAATGTCATTTATTTCTGTGATGGCAAAGCTGAATTTTCTGCAGCAATTACTGCAGTCTTTAGTGTCGCATGATCCTTCAGAAATCATTCTAATATGTGACCCTGGACCACAAAACCAGTCTTAAGTCGCTGGGGTATATTTGTAGCAATAGCCAACAATAAATTGTATGGGTCAAAATTACCGATTTTTTATGCCAAAAATCATTAGGAAATTAATTAAAGATCATGTTCCATGGCGATATTTTGTAAATGTCCTACCATAAGTATATCATAAATGAATTTTTGATTAGTAATATGCATTGCTAAGGACTTCATTTGGAAAACTTAAAAGGCAATTTTCTCAATGTTTGAATTTTTTTGCACCCTCAGATTCCAGATATTCAAAAAGTTGTATCTCAGCCAAATATTGTCCTATCCTTACAAACCATACATCAGTGGAAAGCATATTTGTTCTTATGATGTATAAATCTCAATTTTAAAAAGTTGACCCTTATGACTGGTTTTGTAGTCCAGGGTCACATACGCTGATTTGGTTAAAAGTAAAAAGTAAAAAAAAAAAAAAAAGAACACTGTAATGTTAGTGATGTGTGACCATCATAAAAATGAAATAAAAAGTTTTTATTCTTTTCAGTCAGGTTATTGTTTGTTTGTTTGTTTGTTTGCATGCTTGCTTGGGACTGTGCAAGTTCTTGTGGTGCCATCAGCCAATCAGATTGTCTGGACACCATTTTCTTGTGGATTCAGAAATGAGGCATTTACAGCTCAGGTGATTGGCTCAAAAACATGTTCCCATGAGCAAAGATGCCAGCTAGCAAAATAAGTACTTCCTCGGGAGGCATGTGCCAGCTGAGCAACTGCCATTGATGATAAATAAGATTAGTGACAGGAATGCTACTGTAACTGTGAGTTTTCCTATAGGTGTTTTGCATCTCACAGGATACCACAGGGCCGCAACATCCTCAAATATTCAGCATTGTTCAGTCAATATTGTTTTTTTTTTGTTCGTTTTTTTTGCAGATTCTTCAACATTTGGTTGCGTCCTTATGTTCCACAGATGAAAAATAAATTATTCTGCACTTTTCGGTTCACGCAACTCCCTGCAAGTTCTTAGCTAATGAGTTCCTGACAGAATTAATTAATTGTTCATTATAATAAATTAGTCCTGTAGCTGTTGTCTGACTTTGAGGAAAGCATTTTCTAGTAATATTCGGTTGAATGCTTCTCAGAGTCTGACCATATGTTCTTTTTTATTAAAATGTTGCATTGCGGTGACCTTTAGGGCTGATGTAACATTGCGTTAGTTCGGTGTTGGAGTTGAGAGAGTTTTAAGGTCAACCCGTTCCCTCGACTCACAAAGTGTGGGTTCTTTTTGTCTACCTGGCTTTCTTTTTTTACCCCATTCTTTTTTTCTCTTCACTTTTCAGCAGTCACCCTTCATGTCACTGCTTTCTTTACATCTCCGGTCCATTTCTCATTCTGTTTCACTCATCCGTCCTCAATGTTAATTTTGCAGCTATTTCTGTCTTTTCACTCTTTTTTATCTCGTTCTTTCATGTCACCCTTATCCTCTCTGTTTCCCTTGCCTGTCACCGAGCGCGAAACGGCTGATGCGCGTGTGAGCTGCCATGGTACTCACATTAATAAATTTGACCTCTGAGTTGACTGAGATGTTGCAGAGAAATAGTATTTGTCAGTAGATTACATAGGTTGTATCTCATTCCTTCCTTGGTGACCTGAAAGCAAACAGAAACGGCATCATCATAGCCTCTAGTGTAGCCATTGCCTTCCATTCTTTCTTTCTTAAGGTCATATTGTTACATTTTTCAAAAGGTTATGCTGAAGATAGAGCGAGTGTGAGACAAAAAGAACGTTGACATTTGTACGCATTAGTGGAACATTCTCGATGGCCGGAAAGAGTCGTGTGCCTGTTCCTTTTCATCAATGTGAGATCTGTCTTCAGTTTTGGAGCCTTTTTTATTACTGTTATTATTATTTTTTTCCTCGCTCTGCTTTTACAGGCTGCAGATAATCACTGTAATTCATAATGGCATCTCCCATATGGAAGCTGTCATTCAAAGCGCTTTGGGGGCCGCCATTTAAATTTAATGGGAAAATATGGTCATGCACATTGCTATACCCACTCATTGATTATATAATACATCTAGACAATAGCTTTCAACTTGGGCTTTTTTTTTTTTGCTTAAATGTATCCTGTTATACATAATTATTGTTCCTTCGTTCTGACTTTATACATTTCCTGTTACTTGTAGGGAAAATGTACAGTACATAAGATCAAAACTGAGATGCAAAATAAGTATAATGAACAATGGTATGGCATGATGAGGTATGATGCTTGCATTGAAAAGTGTATTTTTTTTTTTTTACTGGTAGCTATGCACTCGACTGTTGGAATAGGTACAGTACATTGAAAGTGAAAGTTCAGGAAAGTGAATTTCTACCACGAGGTGACAGATTTGCTTTGTACTCTGCAAAAGCTCAGCACGATCCCACACACATTCACTCAAAGCTCTTGAATAAATAATTGCAGATCTGTTTGATTGCACTGTTTACATCCATGGCCGCGCTCGTCCTCTGCATAAGTGGCACAGCGAGCCCTCACATAACGCCGGAGTTAGCCGTGACAACAATGACCATAATACACTCGATTATTTTCACAAATCCACTGCTGCATGTTGTAATACAGAATGAAATCCTGTTCATATGGGGATTATATAGTTTGGACCATCTTTCGATTGCAGCGGGGAAGTCAATAACACTTGACGTGCATCTCCTGCACCTCCAGGAGATGATGTTTATGTGGTTGGTAATCTTACTTATTGAATGAACTCTGCTGGATCAGAGTTTTTGTTTGTCAGGGTCATGGAATGCTTCTTTTAGGATTATTATCAAATTTGTTTAGTTGGTGGATGCTGTAGTTTATAGTATCCATTAATCTATAACGCATTCCATGTGGGCCGACTGTATCAACATCCGCCTTGAATTAATGAAGGACACAGAGTGAAGGATTTGCAGTGCAGATGGCCTGTTACTTGTAGGGAAAATGTACAGTACATAAGATCAAAACTGAGATGCAAAATAAGTATAATGAACAATGGTATGGCATGATGAGGTATGATGCTTGCATTGAAAAGTGTATTTTTTTTTTTTTACTGGTAGCTATGCACTCGACTGTTGGAATAGGTACAGTACATTGAAAGTGAAAGTTCAGGAAAGTGAATTTCTACCACGAGGTGACAGATTTGCTTTGTACTCTGCAAAAGCTCAGCACGATCCCACACACATTCACTCAAAGCTCTTGAATAAATAATTGCAGATCTGTTTGATTGCACTGTTTACATCCATGGCCGCGCTCGTCCTCTGCATAAGTGGCACAGCGAGCCCTCACATAACGCCGGAGTTAGCCGTGACAACAATGACCATAATACACTCGATTATTTTCACAAATCCACTGCTGCATGTTGTAATACAGAATGAAATCCTGTTCATATGGGGATTATATAGTTTGGACCATCTTTCGATTGCAGCGGGGAAGTCAATAACACTTGACGTGCATCTCCTGCACCTCCAGGAGATGATGTTTATGTGGTTGGTAATCTTACTTATTGAATGAACTCTGCTGGATCAGAGTTTTTGTTTGTCAGGGTCATGGAATGCTTCTTTTAGGATTATTATCAAATTTGTTTAGTTGGTGGATGCTGTAGTTTATAGTATCCATTAATCTATAACGCATTCCATGTGGGCCGACTGTATCAACATCCGCCTTGAATTAATGAAGGACACAGAGTGAAGGATTTGCAGTGCAGATGGTGAGGTTGCCCGCACTAGTGTGTTTTTCACCTCTACTCCAGTGCTGAGTTCTGATCATGGAACTATTCATTTTTAATGAGACAGGAACTCTGCTGAATAGAGAGGTGGGGGATGTTGTGGTTGCTTAAGTCACTTCACGCATATCCATTCCCCTTGCTGTACTTCTTATCTGTGTACTTTTTCTTCCAATTTCATTTATCAAACCTCTCTCTCTCACACACTCTATGTTGCATTTTTTTTTTTATTATTATTTTAGCCTCCAAGTCTTTCTGGTGATAAAATTTGAATTCCCTTAGCTTCAGCCATTATCAAAGCAACAGTTTTTTTTTCACCTTATCATCTCTCTCTCACTTGTTTTTTCTCTACCCATAATTTTTTAGAACGTCTGATGTTCAGTCCCACACATGCTGCAGCTCATTACTCTGATTTGGCGCATCTTTGCATAAACACTGTAACACGCGCCAATGACGACCTCATTTAAGGGCAGGGGCGTTTTGTCCAAATGCTGTCTGACAGTGCCTCCTTTAAAAAATTGAACAAATAAAAAAATATATATTTTGACACTTATTTTTCTAATTTAGCAACAGCGATACCAGAGGATAACGATTCAGAGGAAGGTTGCGTCTTTTTACCTCCCTTTGGGACCATCGAGTTCTCACTGAAAACCTTAAATGTGGTGTGAAATGTAGGTGAAAAGGCATGTGAGAGAAGGGAGGGCTTCTGCATTGCTGTGATTGGCTGATTACCCTGTCGACACGATATTGCCTGTCTATCATGCATGCATATGGTCCCCAAAATGGCTTTAATGTGTGCAACTGCTCCAAATGGACAGACTAATTGCAAAGTAAACATCTCCAAATAGAAATTATCTTGAAATTATTTGGAATGATGGTTTGTGAGTGAGCCACTTTTTTTTTTTTTTTTTTGGCGAGCACTAAGCTTAGTTTAATTAAACCTGGCACTGCATGTCTCCAACCTTCATGACACCTGCAGTGTTTACAGAGGATTTTTTGATTAATGGTCTAAAAAGAAGGTGACTAAAAATAATCAAACAACATCCATCAGTAACAAACAACAAGCAGAAACTACGCAAATGTGCTTGTCACTTTATTATAGTTCTTATTTTTACCCACATCTACAATGTTTTAGATGTGGGTAAAAACAACAACTGAGACATTTATTCATACATTTAAATATATTTAAACTTGTATTTCATGTAATATGTTTTGTTAATAAAGCAAAATCACACAAGAAAGAGTGCTGTTTTATTGCATATCAACAGTTAGTTCCAGTCCTCGAATTTGATTGGCCAAGCGGGATTCCAAAAGTATTCATTAGTATTTGTAATTGTTCATTAACTCTTTCTGCAGGTTACATCATTACATCAGAACTTGGTGCCAAAAGACTGTCTTTATGAGTGAGACATTGAAACTCCAATGATTCCCTCAAAACACTGATTCATTCTGGAACCAGACCAGTGACCGAGCGAGTCATTGAATCATTTACTCAAACAATTCATTCAAGACAGTTACTCATTCAAGAAAAAAGTGACTATACTGTGTCGCTCGGTTGATTCTCTTTTGACTGTTTTTGAACTGCATTTGTTGGAAGAGCAAAAATAGACAAAGTGACTGGCAATATTTTGTCTAAAATGTATATTTTTTTTATTAAGCATTTATATAAAAGCAATACTGCTCATACTCACACTGTTGACCTGAATATTATATTACATTCAAACTGATATTCAGAACAACAGCTTGTGGCCGGTTTGTTTTTTTGTTGTTGGTTTTTTTTTTCTGCCAATAAAAATAGTTTGAAAGAAGCCAAAGCCTCAAGTTTTGTATACTGCATTCCATATGTCTATAACCCAGACACTTGTGCTAAAATTAAATGAAACTAAATCTGTTACACTAAAAAAACCCAAATCCAAACAGGAGGTTTGCTTTATTTCAGAAGACCACCACATGGCACTATCGAAGGGGCTTTGGCCCTGTGATGGAGCTCTGCCGAGGGGCCTTTGCAACAAAAGAGACGACTAACTGCTGTCTGCCACAGATAAGCGACGTCTCGGCTTTTAGCACTTTTTTAACTATTTGCGTTTTGGTAACCTCACCAGGCTCATATGAGTGTGTCACTCCGACTGTGTCTGGAGTCTCTAGCCTGCTGACATCTCGCTAAAGGGAACACCGTTCTTAGCTTACAAGCTGGCCGTGCTTATGAAGTCTCACAGGAGGAGGTTTATGGCTAGCGACAGAAGTAAACCCGCTTATGACGTACAATCCCATGCGGGGTGTCTCAGGTAGCCTCACTTCCCTGCTGTCTGACCATATCTTCAACCAAGTGACAGGTGTTTGTACGAAGTATGCGCTCTCTCCTTCTTTCATGCTTGTGTAAACTATCCTTCTGTCAGATTTAAGAAAGACGTTCCGACTTATTTTGCCTTCCTCCTTCTTAATCTGAAGCAACAGATAGTCAGCCATCTCCATGTTATCTCTGAGCTGTTTCCTCACGAGGAGAAAAACAGCCCAGAGGAGGTGAGGCAGACAGACTGTTATAGCTAAAGCTCGACTGGATACCACTCACAGCACCAGAGAGACATGTGGTGCATATACAACTTACTAGGCATTTGCTTGTTGACAGTAATAAAAGTTCAGAGTATTTTTTTTTCCTGGGAGTAAAGTGAGGTTCGGGATGGGTATGGGAAGAGGTTGGGAGCCCTGACAAATGGTAGTCATGCGCTGACATTCAGTGGGATTGGTTTCTATGCGTTCGGAGCTGTTCGGGGTCTGTTTTGACGATGGGTTTTGCGGAGGTTTTGACAGCCCCTTTGCCAGCGGTCTCACTTGTCGACGATGAGGTGCATTCCAGCAACATTAAGGAGACAAGATATCGACCACTCTCTCTGTCTCAGAATTTTTTTGACACTGTTTCAGTCTCCTGTGTGAGTAAACCTCCCTGCTCAGCTCTATACGTGAGTAGGCAGACTCACAGGAAATCATATACACTTCATTTCACAAGCTGTTGGGGGGAATCATTCGCTGTGTGCGTTGTTTTAACGCCAGATTCATTCGAAGAATTATGTAAATCAGGTAATGCTGATAGACTAAGGTGCGGACACATTTACTGGTATTTGGGAAATTTTCATAGACAAAATCCAGTCATTTTAATAGGAATCCATCCAATCACAAATTTTATGTGAGGGGGAAAATTTCTCAACACTTATTTTGCAGTGTGTTTAAGTTGTTTATTCACCACTGTGACCAGCAGAAAGCTTGCTTGGTTTGAAAGTGTGTGAGCTGAGCTTTATACATTACTACACTATTGACAATAGACAATTGACCTTTTTTGATGGCAAAATTTTGCTACATGTAATGTGACTGCACCTATACTGGGTGATTCAGTGGAGGATTTGTAGCAGACTACTGCAATCTGGTGTAATGTCTGATTACTTAATTTTAGGGATTAATTATTATTAATTCATTCAGGGTTTGAAAGGACTCGAATCTGAAAATTCGAAGTCCTGGTGTACTTTTTTATATTTGGGGCCTTACCACATCACTCTTTATAAATCAGAAAGAGTTTTCATCTATAACACAAGACTGAATAGAAGCTGTTATAATACTTTGCTCCATCATTTGATCAGTTATTGTTGTCACGATCAATAGAAAATGTACTCATACATCTCTTTTGAAAGGCAGTAATTGCACCAGGTTGTTTTGTGAACAGTCTATAATGAGGATAATTTACATAGGAATTTACATACTGAAAGGAGGCAAGTTTGCACTGAAAATAATGATAATGCATTTAAATACTGGTTAAACTTCATTATGAGCAGTTAGTGAATAAGGATGCATGATTTTGCATTGGCTAGTGGCACTGGTGCAAAAGTTCACTTATCATAAATATTCCCTTGAATTTACAGTAAAAAAAACTGGCAGCTGTGGTTGCCAGACTTCACTGTAAAATAAAAATAATAATAAAAATATTTCCTATACTATGGCATACCACTGTTTTCAGAGTTATGACCATATATTTGTGATGTAGTGTTAATACAGTATACAAAAGAAGTCTTAAAAGCAAATCTTAAATGAATGAAAATGAATGTGGTTATGAAAATACTGATAACCGCCATAATAATATACAGTGGTGTGAAAAAGTGTTGGCCCCCTTCCTGATTTCTTATTTTTTTGCATGTTTGTCACACTTTAATGTTTCAGATCATCAAACAAATTTAAATATTAGTAAAAGATAACACAAGTGAACACAACATGCAGTTTTTAAATTAAGGTTTTTATTATTAAGGGAAAACAAAATCCAAAACTACATGGACCTGTGTGAAGAAGTGTTTGCCCCCCTCTTAAAACTGCGGTTTATCACACCTGAGTTCAATTTCTCTAGCCACACCCAGGCCTGATTACTGCCACACCTGTTCGCAATCAAGAAATCTCTTAAATAGGACCTGCCTGACAAAGTGAAGTAGACCAAAAGATCCTCAAAAGCTAGAAATCATACCGAGATCCAAAGAAATTCAGGAACAAACATTCCAACATCTCTTCTACTACATTTCCATTCTGATCATTATGTACACTTCCCCATAGCGTATTGTGAGCATTAAAATCCCCACACCATATCATTTTATGATTTCCTAATCCCCCAATACTCTCTAATGTTTCTCTACTTAACCTTTCACATGGGTTATAAAAATTTATCACCCATATACTTTGTGATTCGGCCCAAACTTCAACCACCAACGACTCATATTCCTTATTTACCTGCACTGTTCTAAATCCTATTCCTTCTTGTACAAAGGTAACAACTCCACCTCCATTTCCAACACCCCTATCTCTTCGTACTGCTACATATCCTTGTAAAACAAAGTTTAAATGCGTTTTCAGCCATGTTTCCTGTATACATATAATTTGCGGTCTGCTTTCTAAACTATCAACAAATTTTTTAAACTCCTGTCCATTAGCGATCAAACTTCTTGCATTCCACTGTAAAATTGTAAAAACCATTACAATCCACCACATGCTGCTTGAGAGTTTGTATTTTGCATCTTGATTCTCTCATTTATTTGCTCCACAGTTACTTCTTCTGTTTTCAGATGTTTTCCTGCTGCTCGGATTATAATTCTAATCTTTTCTGTTCTACTTTCTGTTTGTGCAGAGCAGTTTATTACTTCAGCCACAAAGGCAATGAATGATACTTTGTCTACTAGCATAGTATTCTCATTCACCTTGCTACAACTATGGCTTTCTTTTGTTCTAGTTGTAACCTTTTGAGTATTTTCTTTTGGTTCTACCACCTTAACCCTTTTTAATGCTTCAGCATATGTTAACCCTTCCGAAACCTTGACACTTTGAATTTTCATTGCTTCTTTTCTTACTTGACATCCACCATAGCCAGCACTGTGATCACCTCCACAATTGCAACATTTGGGTTTTACACCCTGTCCACATTTTCCATATTCATGTTCTCCACCACACCTCGCACAACGTTGTTTTCCCTTACAAACAGCTGCCACATGCCCGTACTTTTGACATTTATAGCATCTAAGCGGAGGAGGAACATACTGTCTAACAGCATAGCTTATAAACCCAAAGAATACTCTTTCTGGTAATCTTTCCTCATCAAACTGCACCATTACAGATAAGCTATCCAGCTTTTCTTTATCTCTAACATATTTCAGACGTTTGACCCCTACCACTTTTGCTCCTGATAAACTTCTCTTGATTGTGTCTTCTGATACATCTGTTGGGACCCCTGTTATTACTCCCTTCATCCATTTCTTCTCTTCCAACAGTGTACACGAAATTTTTTTCCCTGCTAATGTCTTTAAGCCTAGTACCTGTTTTTGTTGTCTGCTATCTTTACAAAAAAGTAGCAACTTTCCATTCCGTAACATTTTCGCATGTTCGATTTTCCCGATCTCTTCTTTGATCGCTTTAGTTATTTTCAGTGGGTTCAATGCATTCATATTATCGGACAAGAAATGTATCATTACCTTAAACTCTTCCTTTTTCCTTTTCTCCTGTTGTCTTTCCCTTTCACTTTCCGAACCAGAAAGTTGATTCCATTTTTTTTTCCTTTTCCGATTTTCTACTATGTTCCAATTTCCATTTTTACCTCCTTTCTCCCCGCCAATACATTCATCCTCTATGTCCAGCTCACTTCCTGATCCTACGTCACTTCCTTCCATCTCTGCTCCAGTCACATCCTAGTGTCGCCAACCGCCCTCGTCGTCTACTTCACTTTGTCAGGCAGTTCCTATTTAAGAGATTTCTTGATTGCGAACAGGTGTGGCAGTAATCAGGCCTGGGTGTGGCTAGAGAAATTGAACTCAGGTGTGATAAACCGCAGTTTTAAGAGGGGGGCAAACACTTCTTCACACAGGGCCATGTATTTTTGGATTTTGTTTTCCCTTAATAATAAAAACCTTCATTTAAAAACTGCATGTTGTGTTTACTTGTGTTATCTTTGACTAATATTTACATTTGTTTGATGATCTGAAACATTAAAGTGTGACAAACATGCAAAAAAATAAGAAATCAGGAAGGGGGCCAACACTTTTTCACACCACTGTAGGTGGTACAATAGAAAGAACGCTTGAGTGGCCTAAAATATATCCAGTAATTGTGTATAGACAGTGCACAGGGTCTTACATGCAAAGACAAAATTCCATCAGTGTAACACATGACACTAAAATAAAGCAATGAACAATAATGAATTAGCTGAAAATGGAACACAAAACGTCTTAATAATATACATTACTAATAACAAAATTGTGAAGAAACAAAATTATATAAAATAAAATTGATTGTAAAAAAAAACAAAACAAGATCATGTCATGTGTTTTTCTGTTTTTGATTGTACATTCTATGATAATTTATAGTTTTTAACGTCCAAAAAAAGACACAATGTAGTATTAAACCATTTACAGTTTTTCACTGTATATCGCACAGTAACTTACAATGAACAAGGGAAGTTTTTAATTGGTGTGGTGTAATGGTTAACAATAGGCTGTAGGTTCAAACCCCTCAAGGAGTGATCCATGAGCTTATTACTCTCTTGAGCAAGGCACTTAAAGGCAGAGTAAGTGATTTCTGGTAGCCAATGTTGATATTTGAAATCACCAAAACAAACACGCCCCTACCCCAAAAGGGTCTTGCCCCTATTTTGATAGCTCTGATACATGCTGACACAAATTTCAAATGGTTTTCAACGGTCGTTTGATCGCGTCCAGTGTAGGCAGACTTTAGCTGTTGTAGACACGGTGTTACTCACCTATTGAGAAGAAACAAAGCAACCTCGGCATCAGATCGCAGGCCTCCGCTCCTTGAGTTCTCTCCAGCGCTGGAAAGCTGATCCGATATTTACACGGGTCCTACTCCTTGCCTTATCGTTCCGCAGACGTTTTCTTCTTTTGTTTTTTATCCCTATCTTTCTGTCGCTCGACTCGGCTAATGTCCGTCCCATGCACTGAAAGCTCTCTCCTCCACATCACGAGTAGACACGCCCCTTATTGCTGATTGGCTACAAGTTTGTTTTGCTATTCGGCCCGAATCAGTTTCTAAAGTGTTTTTGAAAAATCACATACCCTGCCTTTAACCCGTTTACTCTAGGGGGATTGTCCCTGTACTAAGGCTACTGTAAGTCACTTTGGCTGAATGCTACATATCTTCATAGTTATTCTTCAAAATTGTGTACTTATATCAATTCAAGTTGTCGTATCCAGAGAAGAAGCCATCTTTTGTAGCATTTTCTTGCTTGTGCCTTGCAGTGACCACTGTGTTAGGACAGAAACATTAATCGTGTACGCTAGGTCTGCTGCTTAACATTTTGGCTCTGAGGATCTTCCATTTTGTGTTCTTATCTCCAAGGCCACGGCGCAAAAGGCATTTGAAATATCTGTGACCCATGATCGTTCAATCTTCTCTATCCCCCTCTCCGCACAGCACCTGCAAGACAAGAAAAAGGGATAAAAGGAACATGCAGCTGTCAGCCAGGATCACGTCCAAGTGTGTGCGTTACGTTCTCTTTTTCTTTTCCACCCACCTAAGTCGGAGGCAGATAAGAAATATTATTTCCTTATTTTGTAAAACTGAAGTCTAATGGATTTCATTAAACCATCTTTAAGGATTAAAGTGAAATTAGTTTCTGAATAATTCATTGAATAAATAATGGCGATTATGATACTATGATTAACAAACTGTGAAACATGTCAGCATTTCATTTTGGGCTGCTGTATTCCTTGCAGTGGTTGACTGTTGTAACCAATTACAAGCATTGCTATTGTGTGCATGAATCAGAGCGAAAAAGCAAAAATGAAAAGCATCATAATTCAGAATCAATTCGTATTAGCTAGATATCTCACCGTTCACTTGCAATGCAGATGCTGTATCATCCGACATACAATGAAGTGAGCACTGCGACAAAGCCAGAATAATCAACATGACGCAGAGTAAATAAGAGATTTATTGTTCATTGCAAACAGCTTATTTTATGATAATGGGAATGTTAGCAAGAGTCCTAAACTGCACACATACAGTTGGTGAGCTCCAGTGGAGCGTCCAAGAAATTTTTAATGGGTGGCCAGGTGGGGATAGTAAAAATCTTTGGGTGGCAAACCAGAAAGGTTGTTACAGGCTATGCAGCTTGCAGTTTTGTAGATTTAGAATGAGCTGAGGTCAACAAACCATGTGATACTAAGTAAAAATGAGTCAACAATAGAGAATTTACCAGTTCCTCATAAAATATAGTAAATTATTTAATAATAATAATAATAATTTGTATCATCATTAATAGTAATATTAACCTTTTTTAGAAAAAACCATAATAACATAAAACATACAATAAAGCGGTCTGTATGGTCTAATGACAATGCATTATACAATACAGATAGATAGTTTAAAAAACAGCTAGTTTTTTAAAGAAAAAACAAGAAAAAAATAGATTTTCTTGTTGGTTGCTGGATCTTAGAGGTGTCCTATCTTAAAACGACAGTATTTAAAATACTGTCCTTTTGGCTATTTTTAGATGTGATAAAGTACAGTTGCCGAATAATTTTTTAAAAATATTTCAACGTAAATTCTTTTAATTTAAATTAATGTAAAATATGATATGATCAGCCCTATAGTAAACCACTTTACCTTTTCCAGCATTTCAATCCAGTCTTTTAATATGTAAGACTCATCTGTAACTGCAGTGATTTAACAGGCAAATTAAAGGCTGTCTAGCTCATTGGATTGGTCAGGGATATATTTATTGCATGTATTAATGTGTGCTGCTTCCAGGCTGCAGATAAAATGAGCTGAATGTTAGCAAGCTATTTATGGGCTGATATGAAAGCTTGAAGATGACTGAAAATTGATTCATTTCAATAAGAGCTGGATATATAAGTGGAAATGGTATAATGTTGAAAGAGCCGGCCCTTTCCGTGCGCCAGACCGGCATTGTAAATAAGTCTTTATTTTTAATAAGCTCGCATGGTGAAATGGAGGCTAATAAAGTTCACATCAAAATTATGCACTTAAATCATTGGCTTTCCAATGTAATGCCGTATCGGAGAGAGAATTAGCGGGAAATAGGAAGGGGTCGACTGTGGTTGTGTAAGCCATTAAGTGTGTCAGGTATTATGTCATTCTTTTCAAGCTTGACAACCTTAGCATTTTTCAGTCTCCCAGAAAACGGCTTTTGCTTAGCTCTCTCAGCAGCGTTACCAGCACAGCAATCGTGTCTAATGGATTTTCCAGCTCCGCAACGGCTGAACACACAGAAAAGTTACAGTGAGACTGACAGAGCGGTCATACACGTCCTCCTTAAACTTTTTTTTTTGTGTGTGTGTGTGCTGCACATGTTTATTTATTAACAGGGAGCTCAGAGGACCTGCCAAAGGGCTGCAGAGCTGATGAGATAGTGTGAGAGGTGAGAAGCCTTGTTGAGGAATATGTGAATGTGGTTTGAGACCACACACGATAAGCCAGTTTGTGTGTAGAGAGTGTGTAGGTGTGTATGTGAGGATCCCTTGCCCTGATCATTTTGGAGGACTTGCAGGCTAAAGCGAAAATCCTTGAATGCTTGCTCTATAAAAATGGAAATACAGCAGAGTATATGTGCTATGGCATTATTCAAATTGTGCCGAATATGCCCAATAATATCACACTTGCTTTATATTGTAACAAGGTGGCTATCATAAAAAGAATAGTTCACCCAAAAATGAAAATTGTCATCATTTACTCGCAAAATTTCATTTATTTCAAAACTTAGTGGCTTGCGTTCTTCTGTAAAACACAAAAGAAGATATTTTGAAGAATGTTGTGGACTATCCCTTTGACTATCCCTATTCCTAGCCATTGACATCCTATTCAGTGCAAAGGTTTTTTTTTTTTTTTCCCAAACCTATTTTGTGAATTTTGAATAACTATTTAATGTAAAGAAACATTTAGGTTTAGGCACATTTTCAGAAATAAAAGTTTTGTCCCATTAGAATTTTCCCTGCATATTCGTGCCATTATGCATAATTTCTGTAAAGCAGGGAAAATATTTATATTTTACACAGTTGCATCTTCGCAGTATGCAGGTAAACATATGAAATATTTAAACTTTTTTTTTTTTTTTTTGCTAAGCATTTAATTTTCTTGAAAGTTATTCATTTTAAAATGACATTTTTATCATTTATTGTGCTAATTTAGAAGACTTGCAGCATTCCAGTCGAGTGGTATTGATTCATTACAGGCTATCTTTATGATCTTTTTGGAGCTTAAAAGTTGTACGTCTTTCATTGTAGGAATGCTACTGTTAAAAATGTTGACTTCTATATTGTTCCAAAAATATTATTTTTCAAATAAATGCGTTTTTTTTTTTTTACTTTCTGTTTTCAACATTGATAATAATAAGAAATGTTTCTTGAGCAGCAAATCAGCATATCAGAATGACTTCTGAAGGATCATGTGACACTGAAGACTGGAGTAATGATCTTTACCATCACAGGAATAAATTAATTTTTTTATAATATATTACAAAACAAAACAGTTATTTTAAATTGTAGTAAAATTTTACAATATTTCTAGTGCTGTCAAACGATTAATCGCGATTAATCTAAAAGTTTTTGTTTACATAATATATGAGTGTGTACTGTGTATGTTTATTATGTATATATAAATACAAACACGTGCATGTATATATTTAAGAAAAATATGTTATGTTTATATATTAAATATATTGAGATTGGGCAGGTGGACACCAATGATCCTTTCTGCGGTCCTAGCAGTCCACTGCATTCTTCTTATATCTGATTTGCTGGCTGACCCAAACCAGACAGTTATAGAGGCGCACAGAACCGACTCAATAACAGCTGAGTAAAACTGTGTCATATGCGCCTGTGGCAGGGTGAACTTTTTCAGTTGAAGAAGGAAGTACAACCTCTGCTGAGCCTTTTTCAAAACTGTGTCATCTGTGCCTGTGGCAGGTTTAACTTTTTCAGCTGACGAAGGAAGTACAACCTCTGCTGGGCCTTTTTCACAATGGAGTCAATGTGAGTGTCCCACTTCAGGTCCTGAGAGATGGTGGTGCCCAGGAACCTGAATGACTCCACTGCAGCCACAGTGCTGTTCATGATGGTGAGTGGGGGGAGAGCAGTGGGGTTTCTCCTGAAGTCTACTATCATCTCTACAGTTTTGAGCGTGTTCAGCTCCAGGTTGTTGTGACTGCACCAGACAGCCAGCTGCTCAACCTCTTGTCTGTAAGCAGACTCGTCGCTGTCCTGGATGAGGCCGATGACTGTAGTGTCATCTGCAAACTTCAGGAGTTTGACAGAGGGGTCTTTAGAGGTGCAGTCATTTGTGTAGAGGGAGAAAAGCAGTGTGGAGAGAACGCAGCCCTGAGGAGCTCCAGTGCTGATGGAGCGGGTGTTGAATGCGAGTTTTCCCATCCTCACTAGCTGCTGCCTGTCTGTCAGGAAGCTGGTGATCCACTGACAGATGGAGGTGGGTACAGAGAGCTGGGTCAGTTTATTCTGAAGGGTGTCCGGGATGATGGTGTTGAAAGCGGAGCTGAAGTCCACAAACAAGATCCTTGCATAAGTCCCTGGTTTGTCCAGATGTTGCAGGATGTAGTGCAGTCCCATATTGCAGCAAACTGCAGGGGGTCCAGCAAGGGTCCAGTAATGTCCTTCAAGTAGGCCAACACCAGTCTCTCAAATGCCTTCATGACCACAGATGTTAAAGCAACAGGTCTGTAGTCATTAAGTCCTGTGATTTTTGGTTTCTTGGGTACAGGGATGATGGTGGAGCGTTTGAAGCAGGAGGGGACTTCACACAGCTCCAGTCATCTGTTGAAGATCAATGTGAAGATGGATGATAGCTGGACAACACAGGCTTTGAGGCATGCTGAAGAGACATCGTCTGGGCCTTTGGCTTTCCTTATCTTCTGCTTTCTGAAGACACTGCGTACATCCTCTTCACAGATCTTGAGTGCAGGATGAGAAACAGTAGGGGGGATGGAGGGGGAGGGTGTTGATGGCTGTGCCGTGAGACGGTC
>NW_015662957.1:1121934-1141905 GCF_001515625.1 Sinocyclocheilus rhinocerous
TTTGAAGCAGGAGGGGACTTCACACAGCTCCAGTGATCTGTTGAAGATCAATGTGAAGATGGATGATAGCTGGACAGCACAGGCTTTGAGGCAGGCTGGAGAGACAAAATCTGGGCCTTTGGCTTTCCTTATCTTCTGTCTCCTAAAGACTTTGCTTACATCATCTTCACAGATCTTGAGTACAGGTTGAGAAACAGTAGGGGGGAGGGAGGGGGAGGGTGTTGATGGCTGTGCTGTGAGACGGTTGGAGTTGGTGTAGGGTGTCAGACCAGGCTTTTGCTTTTCAAACCTGCAGTAAAACACGTTCAGGTCTTCAGCCAGTTGTTGATTGGCCTCAGTGCTGGGGGATGGGGTCTTGTAGCTTGTGATGGCTTTCAGGCCTTTGCACACTGATGTAGGGTCGTTGCTTGAAAGCTGTTTTTTTAGCTTTCCAGAGTAGTTTAACTTTGCCACTCTTATCTCCCTATTTAGGGTGTATTTGGCCTGTTTGTACAAGTCTTTGTCCCCACTCCTGTAGGCATTCTCACATTCATATAGTTGAAATTGCTGGAGATGATCAGTGGAAAGATGCTGATGATCTGATTTATTTGCAAGGGAGTGGAGATTCGCCAGATGAATACTCGGCAGCGGAGTCCTAAAACCGCGCTGACAGAGTTTCACGAGTGTATTCATATATACATAATAAATTAACACAGTTTATTATTGCGATTAATCATTTGACAGCACTAAATATTACTGATTTTACTGTATTTTTAATCAAATATCGTAATGGTAGTTGTACAAAAACAGCTGAAACGTGTTTCAAAGTGTATTTTTTTATTTAAAGTTATAAGAGTTGAGAAGATGATTTTTAGAATCTCTTTAAGCCTGGGAAGCCAACATGATGACAGTTGACTGAAATGAGCTGAATCGCTAATAACAAAGCACATAGCGCATTGCTTGCACATCTCAAGCTTATTTGCGGTACAACTGAAAGGAAAATAAAAATCAAGAAGACAAAGGCTGTTTCAAAAGTCAGTGGAGATCCGGAAGGCCTGTAGTGAATGTGTCCTTTGGAAGGTCAACTTTATGATCAATGGATGAAAAAAAGGAAATCAGGAAATCACAAAGAGAAGAAAGCAAACATACTGCGCCAAAAAGACGCGAGCATTTGACCTTTAAGGGTTTTTGTTCCGTGGTGAGATCAGAATCTGATAAGAAAAAAAAAACTCTTAGCAGTCATTGCACAGGGAGAAGCCAGAGATAGTCAGACGGTGGAGGCCTGTCACACCTATTGTGCCGTTGCTCTTTGAGAAACAATGAGTGTCCCTGTGGACCCGAGTACAGCCACCTGCCACTAAATGGCAAAGGAAGAGATTGCTTTGACAGTAACCTGCAGAGGGAGCAACCTTGGGAGTGTGTGTATTTGCATGTGTGTATGTGAACGTGTAAATTAGACACAGAAAGGTCAGAACTCCTGTCTTATAGCGTTCTTTGAGCTTACAGTCTCCAGCGCTCAGCATGCTTTAACAGGCAGAGCGCAGGTGGAAACTATATCTTCGCATGCTGTGTTGTCACCTGTCGTCTTGATCAGGCCAAACCGTCTTTCAGAAGTCCTACAAAAATAGGTCAGGAAACATAATTTCGAATAAATTATTTCATTTTAAGTAAACATGCTCATTTGTTTGTTTATTGCGCTTTTAACTTCGGTTTATAGCTCATTCGGGAAATGAAAATGAGATGTCCTTGAGATCTCTTTCATTAGTCATTTTTAGCTATATAAATCATCTTTTTGTCAACGGAAAGCAGCTAGAAGCTGTCGGAAAAGAACGATGCAGATGAATGTAATGTTCGGATAAACAGGTATTTCTGGAACAGGCCACAGCCACTTCAAACAAATATGGATTCATTTCTAAAAGGTGCGTCATTGACCGTTAGAGTGTTCTAGGTCTGGTGAGGGAGGTATTGATTTTCTCTGTCTCTTTCTAAGGTGCTAGACTGAATATTTAAAAAAATAAAAGACAACATAATTAAACCGTTTCACACTAGTGTTTTCTCTCTGATGGATCAGATTGTAGTAGCTTGGCTGGACAGATAAATAAATAAACAAAATAATCATCCAATCAAATTCATATCATACTACTCTAGACTCTAGACTACATGCTGTGGCCAGTGAAACTCATTTCAAAACTTGAGAAATAGTTTTGTCATTCATTTTTTCCATTCTCAGTAGATTTCGCATCCTTAATTTTCATCCCCCATTTCCTTTTATTCACTAACCATCTGCAATCAAATTAGTGAAATTTGAATCATTTACATTACATTTATATTTTGTCAGTTAGCAGACGCTTTTATCCGAAGCGACTGCTAACTGAGGACAATAGAAGCAATCAAAACGTACAAAGGAGCAATGTTATGACAAGACTTGGTTAGTCTAACGCAGAACAGGTAGCAAGGGTTTTTATGTCTGTTTGTTTTTTTATAATAAATAAAAAGTAAACAATTAGATAGAATAGAAAAAATAGAGAACAAATAGAGAAAAATAGAGTGTTAGATGTTTTTTTTATTTTATTAAAATAGAGAGAAAATAGTGTTAGAGTGTCATGTTTTATAATAAATAAAAAGAAAACAAGTAGAATCACAAATATTTTTGATGTGCAAACGTGTATGCATTATTATTAATACGTTTTTAAAATAAGCATTTAACTATTTTGGATAGTTTTAAGAAATGCAAGAGATATTCTCGAATACATTTTCAGAATTTTTTTTTCACCACATATTTTGTTACTTTTCTGTCATTTTTGCGTTATTTCTTTAAAGCAGCATTCCCAAACTTTTTGTCTGCTGAACTCCTTTGACATTAAAATGAATGGTATCCAGGTAAACAAATAAATTATTTTATTTAAATATGTATATTTATATATAAGGTTTTTATTTTAATGTTTATTAATTTATTTAGAATTTTATACTGTTATGCTCTATTTAAATATTCACTGTTCATCAAATCCTGATGCAGTTCCCTTAATCAGATACAAAACCAACACAGACAGCGTTTGCAAATAAGTTATGTTGTCAGTGAGTGCAATTCATTCTTAGTGAATTCATCCGTTAGTATTTTGACTTTCTTTCAACATGCATCCAGTTTTGCCTGTCAGTTCCAACAATGAGTCTTTTTTGCTACAAAAATTGTAGATATGTATTGAATGGCAGTTTTCCGTTCAGAGCTGGTAAATCTATGACAGCGGGCACTGATGGGATATTTAATCATCTGGACATAAGAATACTTACAGTTATGAGTAAAAATAAATATTTCATGAACAATTGACAGCGGTAGTCCATCTAACAGATTTTGGTGACAGCAAAAATGTGAGAAATTGTAAAAAGGCTAGATAACTATGTCAAATATGGATGGGTCACCATGGTTGTTACACCACTAGTCTATTAGTAAGATTGATTAGTGTATCTAGAAACTTTCTTACATGTGTTTGCTTTGGTCTTTTTAGAAGTGCTGCTTAAATTGGACAGTGTGCTTTACTTTAGCTGTGAGGAAGTTTGCACGGAGAAAAAAAAAACCCTGTTGGAAAAGTTGCATCTTTAAATTCATTCCTTTTAATGAACCGCCACTACAGCCATACACTTTTCAATGGACATCTTTGGCCACTGCTGTTGTTTTAAGCATCCCACCATGAGTGTTGTGTGTTTAAGATAGTGTGCTGAGTTCAAAATAGATAAAAATGAGTCTCAGCTGTTTCAAAATATGAGAATGTGTCTTATTTAAAAGCCCCCTCAGAAACATGGTCGCTGAACCTGAAACCGGTCCAAACCGGTTCAGACAGCCCATCAACTGGCTAGCTTTGAAAATATGTAGTTTATATATATATATATATATATAAAGAACAGTCGTTTATATATATACTGTGTTTTTCTGTCAATATGGGGTGCTGTGTGTACATTAATGAGGAAAAAAAATTAGCTTAAATGATTTTAGCAAATGGCTGCAATATAACAAAGAGTGAAAAATTTAAGGGGGTCTGAATACTTTCCGTACCCACTGTATATAAAATATATATGTTTGCACACACACAAGTTACAAAGTCAGTTTATTTGATGAAGGCTGTCAGAGTGTTTTTGTGTGTTTTACTCTGAAACCAAATCTCCAGTCAGCAGATATATATTTTTCAGCATTTTTGTGGTTTTGAGGATTTTTACGCTTCTTTCGGATATGTATACTTGTATGAGTGTGGGAAAAAAAGACTGGAAAAATGAGGATGGCTATACAACATCCACAGACCTCTGGTAGAAATGATAGCAGCAAATTAAAATTGCTGTTCCATTTAGGGACTTGGGATTACTTGCCTTCAAGAAAAAAAGGCAAGAAAGTGGAGAGAAATGCTGAGAAAATAAAGTGTTAAAGAGAGATAAAGCTAGGCAGAAGGAAACGCAAATTAAAAGCTTACTAACATCCCAAAACTTCAGTCAGTCCTTCTTGACAGAAGCGTTCTGTGTATTTTATTATTTATCAAATGTGCCTTCTGGGGAAATATTCTGAGTGCCTAAGACTATTCAACACAACAAGGGAACTGTGAATTAGAGAACGCAAGCATCCCAGCCCTCCATTTTCACTGGCTTTTGTCTTCAGAATGATCACTTATACTGTTATATATTGTACTTATGTTCTATGAATAAGGATGAGTGCCTTGTCTATGTACATATATATCAAACTCTGTGACACTCTACAACTTGTATGAATGCAAAAAGCATGTTGAGGCGAATTGGCTGGCTGAGCAGAGCTGCTGCTGTTTGTTTACCTGTAATCTTGTACCTCTGGAGAGGTGATCAACACTAAAGTAACTTCAGGCTTCTGTAGTGTCCTTGCGTCACATTTAAATGAACGCACAGAAAAGCCTCAAGGCTGGTGTCTTCGCTTCCTTAAAACAAGCCGGGACAAAGGCCTGGAGAGACACCAACAAATATGTGTCGCACAAATATGATATGTGATTTGGACACTGTGTGGTGTGGTTGTTACCACATACTTTATTTACATTATTACACTTTTTTTTGCTACATTTTTCTGGGGACCCCCTAGAACTCTCTTGAGGGGGGTCCGTTTGAAAACCTTTGGTCATGACTAATTAAAGGTGGGATGTTTAAGTCGTGTGTGATTCATTCGCTTTAAAAATGATTTAGCAATTTGAGTCATCCCTGAAAAGTATTCCCAGATGTTCCTGTATTGCCACCTGTTTCTCTACTTAAATAGATATTTACTTAAAGAGTGCTGTTTATCATGTTTTCATTTATGCTGTGTGAATTAGATAGTTTGTTGTAATTAGTGTAAATTGTTTTCTTGCTCCATTTGTTATTGCCACCCTAATTACATTACACCCTAAGTGCACTGTTTTTAGCTCACTTTTAGAATAAAAACAGGTTTATAACAGATATGTTGCTTTGCATTGTCCACATTATTTTTCAGTTGTAGTACCAGCATGTAAACAAATAATAAACAAATGTAAAAATAGTAGCTATTAACGATGCACATTTATAACCTAAATACATGTGGTTAAAGGCAAGTCAAGCATGAATCAACCTATTTTTTTTCTCGAAATCGGAATGAATGGCACAAGGGGTTTGAAATTGGCCCATTCAAAGGTTTTTGGTTAATTTCTAGTTGGACATGATCAATTGACTGAGCGATTAACTCTGTAATCCGTCCAAGCATTTCAACTGATTCAGTTTCAGCTGATAACTTGGGTTTAATTCAGTCCAGTTTGTGAAATGGGTTCAGCCAGTTTATTAAAAAGAACCAATTCAAAAGAATGCACCCAATAGATGTCAGTGTGACTAATGTTTTTGTAAGAAACACACGCTTTTCTTTCATGCCAATGAGGTGTATTAATCACTTTGACACCTCCGACTGATGTTCGTTTCCCATTCTTTTAATTGTTTCCACTTCTCGGGGCTTCAGCACAACGTCTTTATCTCGTGTCCGCTCTATTTTCCTGGGGCCTAAATCACATCCTTCTATACTATGAGCTTCCAATTCTGAGATAAGAGAAGGAAAAGAGAACTGCAGTGTCCAGATTCTCCTCTCCAGAAGCAGATCAACACTCGATGCCTGAAAACACGGCCATGTCCTTAAGGATCTCACTATCCTTGAGGGGCCTTTTTTTTTCAGAAAAATTGCAAAAAATAAAAATAAAAAAATATTATTTTTACTGTTTTATTGTGGTTATTTTTGTTCAGTTTTATATTAAAAAGGTTTTAAATACAGTAAATGAACTTGATGAGACTATCATGTGAATTGATTTTAGTAAATAATGTTAAAATTAGCAGCAACACTTTACACTGAGTTAAATTGTATTAGCCTTATTGCATGGACTAACTATGACCAATACTTTTACATTACTAAATCTATAATCTAGGTTAATTAAAAAAAATATACTATTATTCATTAATAATTGTTATCGGTCATGTTAAATGATTTTGTATGTGTAAATGAACATGTTAGTATTGAACCTTATTGTGAAGTGTTACCATATAAAGGCAATATGTTATATTTTTAAAAATACTGTTGTTTTAATACACTAACATTCAAATTTTTTTTTTTTATTTTTATTTTTTTTTTTTTTAAGAAAGGAATAATTCAACAAGGATCATTAAATTTATCAAAAGTGACAGTAAACACTTACATACTGTACATATATAAATGTAAGTGCTGTTCTTTTGATTCTTCTAGCTATACGTACATCAAAAAAATCTGAAGTTTCTAAAAAAAAATAAGCCGCACAACTGTTTTTAACTTTTTATAATAAGAAGAAATGTTTCCAAATCTGCATATTAGAATGATTTCTGTAGGATCATGTGACACTGAAGACTGGGGTAATAATGCTGAAAATTCAAAAATGTGACATTTTAAAATATACTCAAATAAAAAACAATTATTTTAAATTGTAATAATATTTTGCTGTATTACTGTTTTATTGTATTACTAATCAAATAGATTACATTTTAACGGTAGTGTATGTGTATATAAATAAAACAGAGATATTTATAAAAGTATTCTTTATATGTAAAGTAGTTTCAGAAGACCTCCAAATGCTACTGCTACATCTTATAGCAATATAGCACCATATTGCTTATAAACACCTTATGTTAGCAGAGCAAATGTGTCTATAGGTGTGCAGAGATGGTTTGTTTTTTACACAGTGGGAGTATTTTAATGAATATATGCTATTTACAGTTGATTGAGTTTGTAATATTAATAATAATAAACTGTAGTGTAGTTATGCCATGACCCTTGTTGAAGCATTGCACATGTGCTTTCATAGTTTATGCTTCTTCAAAATAGCACTGCAGAATTAAAATCCCCCAGAAACTAGGCTAATTAAACTGCATACTCCAAATATACTGCCACATGGCAGCAAGGAAGCTGAGGATGGCTGTTCGTTACATATTCGTTCTCCATATACTCAAGTATATGCAAGGAGGAGGAAAACAACTAGTCATACAGTAGTTGTATTTCAGGCCATTGGCCTGCAGGACTCAGAAAAGGCGGTTCAGTTCACAGTTGGGAACTCACTTAAATGTTTTCGTCCTCTGATTTGTGGACAAAGTGTCAAGACCTGCTGATTAAGTTCTCCTTGGCATTGCAGGAGCTCAGTGATCAAGGCTAAAGAGTAAAGATGGCTCTCGAGAGCTCTTTCAGAGAGAAACATAAATAATACAGGGGAGATAGATGTGGGGTTTTTTACAGCATATTTGTATCTCAGGCACCTAAAAAAGTGACGTGACATGTGGCCAAGTATGGTGACCCATACTTGGAATTAGTGCTCTGCATTTAACCCATCCAAAGTGCACACACACAGCAGTGAACACACACCGTGAACACACACCCGGAGCAGTGGGAGAGAGCACTGTACATTCACTCCCCCCACCTACAATCCCTGCCGGTACGAGACTCGAACCCGCAACCTTTGGGTTAAGAGTCCGACTCTCTAACCATTAGGCCACGACTTCCCCTTAGCAGCATCACACAAAAAGTGCTGTGTGCAGAAGAAAAAAACAAGTGTTTTGGTTCATTCACACTAATTAGCAGTCCAGACATGTGTTTTTGTAAGGAGGATTTGAAGCGCGTCCGATCTCTCTGCCATAGCTTGTTTTCCCAACACAAACTACCCCCCAAACTCCAGACCTATCAATTCACATCAAAACTTTTTAGATTTTGTCATTTCAAAGAGAAAGTTGTGAAAATGATGAATTAAAATATTTAATCAACATATCCTGAGCATATGACAGTAACATCAGTGAATGTCGTATTAGTCATGCAAACAAAATAAATCAATAAAAATAACAAACCAACTGAGAGTGTTATAACCAACTTCACTTCAAGCATAAACGCCATCATACAAAAAAGTGCTAGAAAATTTGGGTCAAAAACAGTTGTGCTGCGTAATATTTTGAGGAAAATGTGATACTATTTTTGGGATTCTTTGATGAATACAAAGTTCAAAACAACAGCATTTATTTAAAATTAAAACATTTTGTAGTATTGTAAATGTCTTTACTGTTGCCTTTGATTTATTTAATTTATTTATTTATGTATTTATTTTCATGCTTGCTAAATAAAAGTTATTTTTTCCCCCAAAAAAGGCTGACTTTTAAATAATAACAGCTTTTATTTGAAATGAAAAACTTTTGTAACATAAACATCTTTACTGCCACTTTTGATTGATTTAATGCATCCATGCTGCATAAAAGTGTTATTTTGAATGATAGTGCTAAATAAAAGTATATTTTGGGGGGATAAAAGACTTACTTTTGAATAATAGCAGCTTTTATTTGAAATTAAAGTATTTTGCAACATTATAAACATCTTTACTGACCCCAAACTTTTGAATAATAGTGCTAAATAAAAGGGTTTTTTTTCCCAAAAAAGACTGACTTTTGATTAATAACAGCTTCTATTTGAAATGAAAATCTTTTGCAACATTATAAACATCTTTACTGCTACATTTGATTGATTTAATGCATCCATGCTGCATAAAAGTATTTTTTTTAAAATCATACTGACCCCAAACTTTTGAATAATAGTGCCAGAATGAAATCCGATTTCTCTGCCCTACCCCTCAAACTCCAGATCTACCAATACATGTTGCAACTTGTTAGATTTTGCCATTCCAAAGGGAAATTCACAAAACAGCGTATTAAATTGTTTACTCAACATCCTGAGTGCATAATATGACAGTCACATCTGCGAATGTCATATTACTCACAAGCAGTAAATTTTCACCGTTACGAGACTGTGAAGAGCGGCCATTGTCAAAAGTGACAGAATGTTTGGGTAAGGGGGGACCCGCTTGAGTGTGTGCCTGGGTTGGCGTGTGTGTGCGAGGGTAACAGTTTGGTGCCCTCACTGTCCCCCTGTCTTTGTGCTGTGTGGGTCCGCTGGTCGTACAGAGAGTTCTGTGCCGCCGTACATTATTCCTCTGTCAGTCAAGCGGAACAGTGCAGCCCTCCAGTACCAGACCTGAAGACCTTGCCACGTGTTTGTGTGTGTATGCGCACACACACATCTGCACTGTGCAATTGTGAGTGTGTGGATGTCTTTGTGAATGTCATGCCCCCTTTTCCCAGTACTACCTGCAGTGGTGCTGCAGGTGGACCTGATCAGGCATGGGGTAATGGGAAGGACTATCTTTTATTCCTGCAAAGACTTTTAAACAATACCCTTTTTTGGCAGCCACCATTTAGACAGGAAACATTAAAAAGGGATAGTTCACCTAAATTCCTTTTTTATGCCCTCATGTCATTCAGTACTCTTATATGGTGTGTTTTTTTCCCTTGTGGGAAAAGTGTTCTTAGGCTGTAAGGCTCCAAGAATGACAAAAAACACCAAAAAATAGTGACACTGAAGTTGCGCTACTGTTCAAACGTCTTTTTCAAAGTTTTTGAAAGAAGTCTCTTATAATAACCAAGGCTGCATTTATTTGATAAATTTATAAAGATAAATCTGCTAAAACACTAGTCGGAGGATGGTGGTGTTTCTAATTTAGTTGGGGATCTTATTCCAAAGAGCATTTTATTAGACAAAAAAATGTGTGTAGTACAAGTTGCGCTAGCAATATTTTTGATTCATTTCCACCCGGAAGCGAAAGTAAATTTTAAATGAGTGTGTTAAAAGTGAATTTGCAAGGCAAGGTTTAGGTGTACACTGGCATATAGATTAACCTAATGCTTACAGACATCAAGTAAAAACCACAAATCTCCAGCTTTGATGCTCTCGTCCCTCAAAATCCTATCCATATTGCAGGAGTTGTTTTTCCACTTACAGCTGATTCATGAGAAGGCTTCATCTTCAGCTCCAGATGACCCCTGCACACCTCTCTGTGTCCACACACCACCCAGTAAGACAAAGAGCTTGTTGTAAAGCTCCTGAGTTTGTGATGTTGTTCTGTTTGTGAGCGCAGGGCTGAATGACCTTCAGGGGAGCCTGCGGAGAACATCAAATGCTGCAGCTCTCCTGAACTGTCTTAACCTGTACTGTAGGCCTGAACGTGGAGAGAGGACACACCTCACAGCCACTCAATCCCCACCATCATAGAGCTGCTCTTGGCTATATTTTTTCTTCTTTTCTCTGTGCATTCCTCATTCTGTCTAGCATTCTGTCTGTCTGTCTGTCTGTCTGTCTATCTGTCTATCTATCTATCTATCCATATATCCATCTAGCCACATACTCATCGGCATACACTCATACACACTCTTACAGACACGATCATTTAGTTTTTCTTACTCTCATTCTTGCTTCTTGGTCAATATCTCTCCCACATATCTTCTTACACATTAGATCTTGACATTCCAAAATCTGAAATGCAGTTTCAATAAAGCTGCCTTGTGCAGAAACGTCAATCGATTATTGATTTTTCTTGTTGTTTTTATTTATGCGTGCTGCAGTTAAAGCTTCTGACTAGAATGAGAAATTGTAATTGAATATCGTACTGGATTTTTGTACTTCACATGGCCACATTTCAGCTTGTTTTGAATTGCTATTCCAAGAACCTCCTACTAAAAGGTCTTGTTTATTGGATTTGCAAACTTGCAAATATGAACAGGCTATCAGTCTGTGTTAATAGTGAGGATTTTTCAAAATAGCTGATTCATTCAGGAACAAAACTCGTTTTTAATTCGAGTCATTGAATCATTCATTATTAACGCTTGCTTATCTGCATGCTCTCAAAATGCACATTAAAAAGACTAGTGTAAACAAATTTGTGATCTAGTTGTCATATCTGCGTTCACATATCGTGTCCGACAAACCATTCCTACTATTATTATGGACATTCTTCTCTCATCAAGCTTTACAAAATACACCTGAAACGCTCAGTCCCCAGTTGCCTTATATTATATAAATCCTATTGATGTGGACAAAATTTACAGTAGATGCACTGTGTTTAACTGGTGGTCAGATGCTGGTCATCATATGCCAAGTGTAAACAGGAAGTTCATCAAACAAAACTCGGGGCAGATTGGTGCATAGTCAATCAGTTAGATTGTTGAATAATGCTAGTCGGTTTTTTATGTTTAGCATGTATGAGGAGATCAATAAATGGACTTTTCATCTGAAACTGAGACTCGTGGGCACATGTCTGTACAACCCTGTCTTTCGCTATGAAAACAAGAAAGAGAGCAAGACAGAGAGAGTAAGAGGGAATTCTGGTTTGGAATCTTCTTTGAGCTTGTTGTTTTTGAACAACACACTTTGAGGCCGACCATTCTTGCGTTCCCATGCCAACATCCGATCCCATAATGAAACAATATCATGCAGGTCAACTCCTGTGAATCCAGTGTTTTTCTTATGCAAACACTCCAGGTTTAGCCTCTGTCCCTTGATCCGCAGGTTTACCCTCTGTATGTCAGTTGTGGAGTGACAAAAAGCCTTCAATGACAATAATTAGCTCATTCCATTAAAGCAAATTAGCCTAATTTACAAAAACATTGACTGCCGTTGTTGCTTCACAGAAACATCCATCTCTCTTTTTTTTATCATGAGTGTGTTTTTTTTATCTTTCCTGCTGGCAGATGTTTTTGTTGATGCTTAGTAAGGAAGGAGAAAAAAATTAAATTAACAATTTTCCCATCAACAACAGGCTGCAATTAGTGTATTCAGACCATTCGTGGCGGTTGCCAAATAGCAAAATCACTCTGATTCTTGATTTAAATCTTCTAGACATTTTCAGGAGAACTGACAGAGTAAAATGTTATTATTCTCCCAGTACGATGCACTTTGTTTTTCCGTTTTGAGCAGAGCTTGTTAAAGTAGGCAGCATGCTTTCATGTGTCAGTGATTTGGTGCTAATTCTGAAAACTGCATATTGGCCTCTTCCCCTCCCATTTGCAATTATTCACCAGATGAAACTCTGGAGCGTTGAGCAAGCCGTGCTGCAATTGGTGAAATGGATTCTACGCTTTATTAGCCTGTTGTTTTGGTGCATCTTCTGGCAGGAAGCCGTGTGGTAAATTGGATAGATGGCTTGATAAAAAGCTTGTCGTGCAAGATATTTCATGGCAGATTTTTATTTTTATTTTTTAAACATTTTCGCCCGGCACTCTTAACAAGTGACTTGGTCCCACGGTGATTTATGAAATCAATTTGTCCTTGTTATCAGTGGGATTGTGGAAGAGAGATAAAATCGGTAGGAAGTGATTTTAGTTCCATCTTTCTTTCTTTTCAATCATGAGGGAAGAAAGAGATGAGAGAAGCGGCACTCAAATCTATTTGGCACGCTTTGACCCTCTAGTACTGGAAGTCTGCAAAGACTAGGGCTGGGTATCGAGTTCGATACTTTTTAGGCACCGACTGAATTGCCTTGATACCATCGAGTATCGAAAAACGTCTCGTCGTTCGGTACCAAATTTCGATACCTAAGGAGTTAATCTCCTCAACGTCAGTGAGCCAATAAGCCTGCCTCTGAGTCAGAGCAGCGATCATGGAAGAGAGAGCACAGGCAGACAGCGCTAGAAACTGCTAATGCTTATCAGTAAATCAGTAGAAAATTTATAGAAATGACGATTCTGTCTGAGCTAGGCGTTTTAAAACAAACACGCACTAGTGTAAATGTAGCTAACAGATGTGTAAACTGAAGACTATTTGAGCTTTATTAAAACTATTTTGCACTGATTTATTGTTGGTTACATTTTGTTCCTTTGTGCAGTGGCTTTGAGTCTGTATAAACATCAACAAGCTGAAAAATAAAACCAAAGTTTTTTTTTTAGATAATGTAATCTCGTTCAAATAGATTTCATAAAATTGGTATCGAAAAAAGTATCGTTCAGGAACCGGTATCGAAGTCAAGGTATTGGTATCGAAAATTTTTGAACGATACCCAGCCCTAGCAAAGACTGAACACTGTCAGAAAAATATGCAGTTGAAGTGTCACTAATGCATAGATGAGACTAGGGCTAGTTGTCACAAGGGTTATTTATTTGTTTATTTTTTTAATAAAAAAAAAAAAGTGTGCTATAGTGGTTTTGGTTTAAAATGCCTTCGTCAAAACTATCTTTCTGTTCTTAGCCCAATTTTAAATATAATATTTTTGCTTTACTGTAGAAACTGTAGATATAGTGTTGGGTCACATATGTTTTAAATGATGTTTATAACTTTATATGAAATTTGAAATGCAATATTAGCAGGACAAAGCAATCGTCAATCTGACAAATGAATAAATGTTAATGTAATGGCAGGTTACATCGTGACAACATACCCCACTATTGTCAATGTGTGTTCGTGTGATTTTTTTCCCCCCTAAGCAATAAAAGTGCAAATGATCAGTGGACATTTATAGAAAAAAAAGCTGTAATTTATGTGTCTTTACAGAAAATGATTTTCAAAAATGAATTTAAATGAATAGTTCATCAAAAAAATAAATATTTGCTTAAAATTTGCTCCGCCTCAGGCCATCCAAGATGTAGAAATTTAGCATCACATCACTTGCTCACCAATCGATCCTCTGCAGTGAATGGGTGCCGTCAGAATGAAACAGTTGATAAAAACATCACAATAATCCACAAATAACAAACACACAGCTTTTCAGTTTTCACAAGACGTTAATTTATGGACTAAAGTTGTGTGGATTATTGTGATGTTTTCATCAGCAGTTTTGACTGTCATTCTGACGGCACCCATTCACTCCAGAGGATCCATTGTGATGTGCAAGTGATGTAATGCTAAATTTCTCCAAATCTGCTCCAATCAAGATACATCTACATCTTGGCTTGCCTGAGGGTGAGAACATTTCCACCAAATTTCACCACATTTTCGGGTGAACCATTCCTTCAACCTGAGAAATATGTACTATTTGTGAAAACTAGTCCCTGACTCCCATATACTAAGAGCAGAAGTGGTCTACTAAAGTACTACGACTGAACTTCTGGTAAATGTGAAATAGAGCTCTAATTTTTAAACTGTGATTAATCTAGACATGGCACATGGCTCTCTCTCTCACTTGCTCGCTCGCTCACTTTAAGTAGAGCTGAAGCTGTGGAACTTTCCCTCAGGTGTAACTGAACGGACCATCTGCTATTGTTGACCAGAACCCTTTCCAAGCAACCATAGCGGGAGAAAGCATATGACTCACTCATTCTGTTTGCTATCTTCACTTGTTTTAAGAGAAACTGAATTTTTCACACTTCTTCTATCAGAAGAGTCTGTTATTAAGAGAATCCTTTTTTGTATATACTATAAACATTATCGACAAATTATATCTTTTATTCAGTACATTGCTTATGCTATTGAATTTAGCCATAGCCCATCATTTATTACATTTATAATTGATTTAATTTATTTGTCTATTGGTCTGTATGTGGCGGAATGAAGTATTGAATCAATAACGCCTTGTCCACCTTAAATGTAATAACTACATTACGTTCATACTGTCTATAACGATGATGTTTTATTTAATAAGCAGTCTAACATAGTAGGGGAGATAGACAATGACAAATGTGTGGGCAAGAGCAATGAAACATGTTGGCCAAAAATAAGATCGCTTTGAACAGTTTTTGCGTCTGGCAGCAATGAGAGTTTCATTGTTATTATTTAATGTTTTTCTTACCCTCTAATCTCTCTTTCTCTCTTTTCTTGCAGTGAAGTTCGAAACCTGTCAACAAATAGAAGAGGTTTCTTTCGAAAGCAGTGACCCAAAGTTCAGCGTTCGGCCGGATGGCTCTCTTTACGCAGAGCAACATGTGACAAATCTAACTGAACCCATCCAGTTCATGGTGACGGCCAGAGACAGCGCGGGCAAGTATATCTGGGAGACCACTGTTAAACTGGCCCTCGCTGGACACCTGCTATCACCTCCTGTTAACCAGGCAAGGACAAATTATGTGTAGTTTATGTCAAATATCATTCCAAAAATATCTGTTTGTGAACAGATTTGTGTTGAACTAATTTTTTAGAAGCCACATATGTTATCTTTATATTTTATATATTTAATTATAGTATTGATAAATATATTTTTTTATATATTTGTTATTAATTTATTATTTATAAAAAATGCAGTTTGTAACTATTTTACTGAATTTCATTGTTTTCATTTTTGATCAAATAATGCATGTTGAGCATAAGATTCAACTTCTTTCAAAAACCTTACAAAATCGTAAGACCCCAAACTTTTGAATGGTAGCATGTATAGTTTTGTTTTTGAAGTTTTTGAAGGTTTTTTTCTGAGAGTATTGTGAAAAGCCGTGAATGAGTTTAGCAGCTCAGTTAGATAGAAAGATTTCTGAAGGATCATGTGACACTGAAGACTAGTGTAATGGCTGCTGACATCACAGGAATAAATTACATTTTCAAATATATTAATTTATATTAATATATTATTAATTAATTATGTATTTATTTATTTATAAAAGATGTAAATTTTTCCATGTTTTTACTGTATTTTTTTAAATCAAATAAATGCATTGAACATAAGATACTTCTTTCAAAAGCATTACAAAATCTTACGAAGCTAAACTTTTAATACAGTAGCATGTATTTAATTTTCTTTTTGTTTTTGTATTTTTTTTTCTGAGATATGACTGTTCTTCATTTGTGAAAAGCCATGATTGAATCTAGCAGCTCAATATTGGAGTGCATGGAATAATGTGTGATTGTAATTATCTGCCTATATAGCACAAGCAAGAACGAGATTCAATAACACAGCAAGATGTTATTACGTTTAAGCAATCATCAGAATTTTAAAACTAGTTACAGCTTTTAAATTGATTACATTTGGTTTCTCCCTCTTGTGCATGTATGCACAGACGGCACTGTCACGTGTGGAGTGCTTTAAGAGGGTTCGCACAAGCCCTTGGCAACATACTAAAAGTCATGATCTGATTATGGAAGTGAATGCTCAAATGTAATTTTTATACAAAAGATGAAAGGAGTAATATTTCATCCAAGTTGTCCCCCCACCACTTCACACACAAACACACACACACACACACACTTCTGCCACAATGTGTCCTGCTTGGCAAGTATCATTAAACTTTTAATACATGTGGCTGTCATGCTCATGTCCTGTGCTCTGGTGTAGAGCAGATGAGGTGTACAGGCTTTATATAGATGTCTTTCCCACTGGCATCGGACTGTTTCTGCATCCAAAGTGACCTAGAAATGCCAAGCAGAGAGGCAGGAATGCAGGTCCTCTAGGGATCCTGGAGTCTGGTCTGGCGAGCCCTATCCCTGTGTCCCTAACCCCACACATGTCCTCTCCTTCTGCACGACCATTTAGAGAAATGTCTCCTTGCCAGTTACGGCAGGTTACTGAAGGACAAACGCACATGTGTGCACACACACGAAGCAAGAAGATACATGGGTGTTCTGGGAAATGTGACTCTTTGCAACTCTCTGACCTAGTTGAGACCATAAATAATTAATGAAAAAATTATCAAAATAAAAATGAAGTAGTTTCGCTCTCAGAGTATTTCAGCATTAAGACGTGTTTCATCTATTTATGTGCCAGAATTTCAGCTGTCTTGTCTTGAATTCCTGACAGATGTGATTTTCATGAACTAATTATCCTCAAGTAACTCAATGAAGTACCAAAAAGCAGGGTGTAAGGACAATTTGACAAAGTAAGGGGACATATTATGAACCTTAACAGTTTGGCTTGTGTTCAGTCTACTGTCTACTACAGTTTAATATTTTTTTTTCTGCATCAAGGCCAAGCAGAATAAAAAAAGTGATTATTTCTATATTATCATTTTTAACCATTAATCTAATTATTAATTTAGTTAATTATTTCCAATAATAATAATAATGATTATTATTATTAATTTAATTTTATATACTGTATGTATATATTTGTATTATTTATATACACATTTTATACATCTATATAATAATAATATTTATAATAACTGTTAGCATTATGTTGTTGTTGTTTTACATGATGCCATGATAATTATATTATTTTAACTTGGTAATACATAAATACCATGGTATTTGAATATAATAATCATGGCATGTAATAAAAGTACCATGGTTTTACCATCATAGTACCGTTTTAATAAGGGGTTCCATGCATCAAATGACTTGTGCTGACAGGATGTTTGACCTCACGTAAGACAATAGAGATTTATTTCTTACTTTTCTGTACATTTATTTAATCTATTTTGGCCTCTTGACTTGAAAGACGGATATATTTAGAGGTAGCGCTTAGGAAAATTAGCATAGAAATTAGCACTTAAGATCAGCACCATCTTAAACGAACACACTCACATACAGAAATGCCCACACACATACGCACCGCCATGACTCGTTTGCCATAAAAGTAATTAAAAATAAGGCGTCTCATTTACAAAGTAAGCAAGTCTTTTGTTACTTTGAAGTAGCAGAGATGCTTTGAAAGACATTGATATGGAAGCTAGCTATTATCAAATGTGTATCAACAAAGATATCCCTCAGTGCAATCCTTTGTGCCTCTGCTGAGTGTAAATGTCTGTAGGTTACATGTAGTTCATTATAAACTTGCATGGCATTTGCCTGGATGGTGTGGCTTTTATTTGTTTGATCCATATGCAGGTTTCATTCTAGTATATTCTGTTGTATCTCCTTCTGGGCTGACAAGTTCCAGCCAATGCTTTAGAGTTCAGCACAACAGTGCAGTTTCTTTGTCCCCCAACATGTTTTATTGAGCAAAGTTTCTATGCTTTTGGATGGCTCAGGTCTAAAAATACCCAGGACTGTTCTTTGGCTGGCATTTAGCTCAATATGAGCCTCATCTGCCCCTAAGCTGGAGTTTGGAATTTATGTGTGCTGGGAATTATGTTCAGCAGCCATTAGGTCTGGTTTCCTCTCAGCTATATGAATTCATATGAACAAAGAGTCAGAAACTAAACTGATTTTAAGTCTTACAAGCTTTAAGTACAACATATGCAGTATGCTTTTTGTTTTTAAAAAAATTCAGTACGAGCCTTCGTGACAAAAACAGCACTCGTGTGTTATTGCTCTCGCTGCTCGTTTGATATCGCTTATCATATGATATAAATATGAGACAAAAACTCAAACAGGCATTTTTTGCCCCAATATCTTGAATTTTAGGGCATACATGCATTTATGGAGTTCTTGCACTGCATCATATTTGTCAACAGTCCACTGTATGAAATGTAAGATGACGTACAGGTCTGGGGGCGGGGCCAGTGCATTAACTGCATTAAAATATATTAATCGCGTTATTTTTTCATAACTAATTAATTAAGTTAACACGTTAAACTGACAGCCCTAAATTTTATACATAATTTTATACATAAAATTCTCTCTTTGCAGGTCTTCCAGCCAGTTCTATCAAACTTTTACAATTAATCCAGAATGCGTTGAGCATAAGATTCAACTTCTTTCAAAAACCTTACAAAATCGTAAGACCCCAAACTTTTGAATGGTAGCATGTATAGTTTTGTTTTTGAAGTTTTTGAAGGTTTTTTTCTGAGAGTATTGTGAAAAGCCGTGAATGAGTTTAGCAGCTCAGTAATGGAGTGCATGAAATAATGTACATTGATTGAGTTCATGGTTTTAGGGGGGTCGTGGGGGGAGATGATGTGCCATCTCAGTGTAATTATTTGCCCATATAGCACAAGCAAGAACGAGATTCAATAACACAGCAAGATGTTATTACATTTAAGCAATCATCAGAATTTGAAAAGTAGTTATAGCTTTTAAATTGATTACATTTCGGTTCTCCCTCTCGTGCATGTATGCACAGGCAGCACTGTCACGTGTGGAGCGCTTTTAGAGGATTTGCACAAGCCCTTGGCAACATACCAAAAGTCATGATCTGATTATGAAAGTGAAAATTTTATACATAATTTTATACATAAAATTCTCTCTTTGCAGGTCTTCCAGCCAGTTCTATCAAACTTTTACAATTAATCCAGAATGCGGCAGCAAGATAAATTTTTAATGAGCCGAAAATAATGCACCTCTGCTTATCAATTTGCCCTGGCTACTAATAGTTGCTTGCATAAAATTCAAGGCATTAATGTTTGCCTACAAAACCACCACTGGCTCTGCACCCCTTTACCTAAATACATTACTTCAGACTTATGTGCCCTCTAAAAGCTTACATTCTGCAAGTGAACAGCACATTATTGTGCCATCCCAAAGAGGCACAAAATCAATTTCACGGACTTTTGCATTAAATTTTCCCTCCTGGTGGAATGACCTGCCCAAATCAATCCGAGCAGCTGAGTCCTTAGACATATTCAAGAATCGGCTAAAAACACATCTATTCCATCTTTATTTGACCCTTTAACACTAGCACTCTATATTCGAATTCTATTCTAAAAAAAAAAAAACTTGCCCTTTTTAGACTTGCACTCTATTTATTTACTAACTGCTTGTTTTCTTTAAAAAAACTAACACTAGCTTCTCTATTCTATTTGTTTTCATTTATTTATTATACAATTAACAAAAAGCAAAAAAGGCCTCTAACACTAGTTTGCTCTATTCTTTTTCTA
>NW_015662957.1:1142308-1192494 GCF_001515625.1 Sinocyclocheilus rhinocerous
CTGAGTCCTTAGACATATTCAAGAATCGGCTAAAAACACATCTATTCCATCTTTATTTGACCCTTTAACACTAGCACTCTATATTCGAATTCTATTCTAAAAAAAAAAAAACTTGCCCTTTTTAGACTTGCACTCTATTTATTTACTAACTGCTTGTTTTCTTTAAAAAAACTAACACTAGCTTCTCTATTCTATTTGTTTTCATTTATTTATTATACAATTAACAAAAAGCAAAAAAGGCCTCTAACACTAGCTTGCTCTATTCTTTTTCTATTCTATCTGTTTTATTTTTATTTATTATATAATTATTTAAAAAAAAAACCTTGCTAAATGTATTGCGTTAGGCTAACTGAGACTTGTCATAGCGCTTGCATATTGCTCTTTTGTTGATTTTGATTGCTTCCATTGTCCTCATTTGTAAGTCGCTTTGGATAAAAGTGTCTGCTAAATGACTAAATGTAAATACGTAAGAGTTTTTAAAAGACATTGTGCCCATATTACCACCTTGGGTGTGCATTACTTTTCAGTAATTCAGTGGCCCGTCGTCAATTATTACTTACTTAATGGAACCGTTGATGCCAATAATGAACATTTATTTTTAAGATGGCCGTTTTATTTTTAAGTTGGCAGTTTAGACACAGGAGCTTCGAATGCCTTCTTATAATTTGTCTTTTGTCTGGGAGGCAGCCATTAGGTCTGGTTTCCTCTCAGCTATATGAATTCATATGAACAAAGAGTCAGAAACTAAACTGATTTTAAGTCTTACAAGCTTTAAGCACAACATAACGCAATATGTTGTTTATGTTTGAAAAAAAAAAAACATAATTCTGTACGAGTCAGATATTACAGTAGCTGCACTTTATGAGACATTGCATTGGCTTAAAGTGAATCAAAAACGTTGTTTGTTCAGGAATCTGGCAACACTGGACACACTGTGTATTTTTGATTTGCTAAAAAAAGTACCAACTCAAAAGAGTCATTTGTTCAGTAATCAGTTTAAAATTACAATTTCAGTTCACACATCACAATTTATGTTTTTGATCAACTAAAAAGAACCGGTTCAATCGTTCAGGAATTGGAGTTCACGGATTGTGTTATATGTGTATGATTCAATAAAAAAATGTGTTTGTTAATCGAACCACACTGTTCACGCTGTATGTTTTTGAATTCATACTGGCTCAAAAGAGTCATTTATTTGTTTGGTTCAATATAGTATAACCTCCCCATAAGACTAATTTGTTCAGAAATCTGACTACTACTGGTCATGCCGTATGTCTTTGATTCACTAAAAAGAACCAGTTCATAATACTAATTTGTTTGGGATTCATACTGCACTGATAGCACAGTATGTTTCTTTCATAGACTGTAAAAAAAAAGATGAACGACATGTCTCTACTTCTGTCCACTATAGAAAAATGAAGCCAAAACATCTCAGTATGGCCCATAATCTTGCACTGATGATGTTATTTGGAGCCCGAGTTCACGCAGTAGTGATTCATTTTGCGCAGTAGTGATTATGAGTCCTGCCCAAATTCCCGCAGACCCAATCGCAAGCTCAAATAACTAATTAAAAGCAAACTTATTTGAAAAACGAACACTTGAACATACATCAGCGTGATAAGAACTACTTAAAATGATGGAAACCATCTTCGGGAAAAAAAAAATATTTGAAGTGTAATTTGATTATTTAGTTTGGCTCACATCCTATTCGTTTAAATGGAGAGGGTGGGGTTTATGACCTATACTGCTGCTAGCCACCAGATGGCGATCAAAATGTTTTGGTTTCATTTTTCAGGATGTGTGCGGCACGCTTGATTTCATCCTGTAGATTCAGTAGTGGTTTGATTGTTATAAATAAGACCCTAATGCCACCTAGCTGACAGGATTAGTGAAGCGTTTTTGTAGCACTTATTGTAAGCCCAGAGTAACTCTTTCTTCACGCCTTTTTAATAATGGAACTTCAGTGAAAATCCAGGTACATTTCCATTTTCTCTCGACGATCTGGTGCGAAGACTGATTACGAAAGTAGCAAATGAGTGCTGCCTAATGGGAAATTTGCACATACTGGCATGTAATGGAAAAACTCCAGACAGGGTTGCAAGCAGTGCAATGCGGCCCTATAGAACAATAACCTCCAGATGTCTGCTGCACGTAAGAGTTTTTAAAAGACATTGTGCCCATATTACCACCTTGGGTGTGCATTACTTTTCAGTAATTCAGTGGCCCGTCGTCAATTATTACTTACTTAATGGAACCGTTGATGCCAATAATGAACATTTATTTTTAAGATGGCCGTTTTATTTTTAAGTTGGCAGTTTAGACACAGGAGCTTCGAATGCCTTCTTATAATTTGTCTTTTGTCTGGGAGGATTATTTAGCCCTCACTGCTCAACTTGATTTCGCCTCAATCTCTTTTCCATTCTCCAGCCGCTTCTTTCTCTATTTCACCCTCTTATGCACAGTAATTCCACCTGCCGCCCCCCGAAAGGTCTTGTTGCAGCCGCTCTCTGTTGCAGGAGCGGGTACCTATGAGCTTCGTGGATGAGCAGAGCTGAGGCGGAAGTGATTTTATCAGTGCCTCACAGCTGCCCTCCTCGCTCATTCACGGCTCCCTCCCTCCGCTACAATCCCTCCATTTTCCAAGCCCTTGCAGCCAGAGCCATCAAGCTGTGAAAAATTAAAACAAAAGAGGGAAAAAATACAATATGTTTGCTCAGATTTGCCTCACATCTGTTCGAGCTCTTCTGCCGACAAACCGTGTTTGTGAGACATTGATAGGCTGACCTGCCTACGCATGCTTGAGTTGGCAACCCCCGCCGGGGGACGCGAGACAGGCCGAGAGAGAGAGATAGAAGACTGGGATTTGGCGAAAGCATCTCGGCTCAAAAATGCAGTGCCACAAACGTCGAGGTGTCAGGGGAAGAAACGGCAACACAGGATTACATGAAAAGCTGACAATTTAGAGATGAGCGCTAAAGACACTAAATGAGCCGCAGGACAGTCCCCTTCCCCACACACGAACACACAGTCAGCCCCTGTGACAAACGGTGCCTGTTTGATTGGTCGCTTCAGCCCTTTTCCTTGGCCTTTGGAATGAATCAAGTGAGGGTCAGCGGCAGCTCTAGTTTTTCTTGTCTAAATTATTGATGTGGTATTTCATCAATCTTTTTCATTGGGCACCCATGAGGAAATGTCATGGTATGCATCACTGTGGTATTGCTGTGTTATAAGGGCTGGTTTACAGAGGCCTTGACGTGATTTGTCATTTTGAGGCGGGGAGGGATGGGGAGCCAGCTGGCAGGGCTGGTTCTTCTGGAGCTACGGGAGCTCAGGGCAATCCAGGCAGCCATTTCACACATGCTGACTCCCAAATGCGCCCACACACACATGCATGCACGCATACGTAGCAGCACATTCCCTACATCTGCCGTGCGCCATCCCACAACACAACATGCTTGTTCTAGTTTATTCTTTCCTCACTGTCTGTTGTAATGGGTGCAGTGCTTGTTGCCCTACCAGAGGAATAAACCTTTTCATTAGGCATGCTTTCATTGGGCACCCATGAGGAAATGTCATGGTATGCATCACTGTGGTATTGCTGTGTTATAAGGGCTGGTTTACAGAGGCCTTGACGTGATTTGTCATTTTGATTGGTCGTTTTAGCAGAAACCCCACAGCTATGTTTATGATCCTGACTCAGGGCTCAGGTGTGCACGTACTGCTCCACGACTATTTTGTACCATTGCCTCACATACAATGAGTGATTAAATGTATGTGCTCCTAGGGGTGTTTGTCTGTTCAACCTGGCTGTTGTATGCATCTAACTGCTCTTTTATAACTCTGGAGACTTAAAAGAGTTCTCACTTTATTCAACTCTGTTTCAAAGTTTCAAAGTGTTAATTTTAACAGTTTTTGTAGTATTATTGTATTGTAGTCTTTAAATTAATTTTTTTTTCGGTTTTATTCATTAATTTTGGTCAGTTTGAATAAAAATTGATTTTTAGTTGACCAGGTTTAATTTTGCACTGAATATTCAAATGTTTATGTTAACTAAATTAACTGTTAATTAACTCGAACCCGACTTACCTAAACCAGCGTTATTAATTATAATTTTTTTTTTAATTATTTGTTAATTGAAATAAAACAAAACAAAAATGGTAGATAAAAAAAACTGGAAGTACTAAAATAAAACTAAACTGAAATAAAAAAAAAAATAAAGCTAAACACGCTTTATATGAAATTAATCAGATATATACACTTGGCTTAAATCAAAACACTGTTCATTACCGTTTTTTTTTCTCAGTAATTTATTAGAGAGATTTAAGATAGTATATATAAATTGATCATTTTGTCTAGCAAGATTTGTTGTGCGGGGGAGGATTAAAATGTCTGACGTTTGTTTATAGATTTTGATATCTTGTCAAATCTCTTTATTAGAGAGATTTAAAAATAACATATATATATATATATTTATATATATATATATATATGCTGTTTGAAAATAAGTCATTTATGATTTTCTTTTTGAATCATGATGATCTTATTTATAGCATCAAATTTAATTCTTTATAGTTTCTTTTTAATATGCTGTCTTTGTGAATGTCAAGATCTGCTTCATATGGAGTGTGCGTATATGTTTCCACAGTTTGCTGGGGATGGTATTTATGGCGGATCCTCCCACAACCACTATCAAAATCCCAGGCTCATTACGTTTCTGCTGACTCCCAAATGCGCCCACACACACATGCATGCACGCATACGTAGCAGCACATTCCCTACATCTGCCGTGCGCCATCCCACAACACAACATGCTTGTTCTAGTTTATTCTTTCCTCACTGTCTGTTGTAATGGGTGCAGTGCTTGTTGCCCTACCAGAGGAATAAACCTTTTCATTAGGCATGCTGTTGTAAGTCTGTGCCTTTATTGGCGCTGCCATGCTACGCTGCATCAGACCAGCCTGGGTCTTCCTGTGCTGTTGGCTACACATTCGGAGGAATGCTTCTGCAGTGCCATTGAGAGCTGATTGATGAATCAAGGCCTTTATCACAGCTCCCAATGTCCTGTTTGTCAGCAGGCAAAAAAAATGATAGAGAGGGAGCGAGAGACAGATCGAGAAGATGAATACCCCGCACTAATGAACAGATCTGTGAAGGGAGAGATTAGGATTTTGTCTGTGTTCAAACACATTCGGCTGGTCACACCATATCTGAATGTGTCCTCCCGAAGGTGACGTTGCTTATATATAAAAGGGGTGCCATAGAAGAACCATTTTGGTTTCCCCAAAGAACCTTTCAGTGAACAGTTCTTTAAAAAAAAAAAAAACATTATTTTATTAGTGTAAAGACCATTTTAATAATCTAAAGATACTTTTGTGCAATGGAAAGCTGTCATGGATGTTAAAGGTTCTTGTACCACAGGGCTGTTGAATGCTTGATTCTGATTGGTCGTTGAACATTCTAAAGTGTGCAAATATTCACAGCTATTTAAGTAGTTTCATATCTGTCGACCACATTACCCATGCTGACCAAGCAAACAAACATCACTAGCAGTAGGTTAAAAATTACAATTTCCATGTTTTTTTCCCAACTAAATTAGCCTTTATTACCTATGGATAAAAAATGCTTTCTTTCTCCTGCTGTCTGCATGCACACACACTTGCACACAGACAGAAACATACACATACAGAAATTTGTCAGCGCTGCCCTGCCACTGACATTATTTGCAATAAAATAGCTTGCACATGAAAAGCTATGTTGCATTTCTCAGTAGCGAAGTTGTAACATCACAGTTTTTGAAGCAGTTAAACTTACAGTTTCACTGTTAGTAACACTGTTAAGAGACACACAGACTCAGGTAATTTACACATTCTTAATTTTCTCTCTCTCTCTAGTAACTGCATTATTCTGCATATTAATTGCTCAGGCCTTCATTACTTGCTCTAAAATTATGTTTTAGAAACACCAACGGAGACTTGGGATGATATGCGTAAGAAATGAGTTTTATACATACAATTTTATTAGGGCTGTCAGACCTTCTTAAAATTTTTTAAATGTTTAATTTTTCTAATTAATTACAGGGTGCTGCGATTAATTAATCTAATTAATCGCAAACTAAATTTGGCTGTGAAAATACCCCCAAAAGATAATTTAAAGCTATTATTGTGTTAAATGGTTAGGCTACAATGGCCTAACATAAAGTATGGAACATAAAAGAAGATCATTTGAGAAACATCTCAGTATTTTTTGTTGATGCAATGAAAGTCACTAGTGACCAAAACAGCTTAGTTATAAACAGTATTCAAAATACCTTCTTTATACCAGAAACTAAAACTACCAGCACGTGGCGGTAAATGTCCTTATGAGTCGATTCGTTCAAACGGCTGATTCATTCAGGAATTCATTAAACGGCTCTCTCTGTGGGCTACTGAACCATTGGTTCACACGATTCGTTTAAAACGCGGATTCATTCAGAAACGAAACACTTTTGTGTTGCTCAGAGATGCACAACAATTCTGCTGTAGCTTTTTGGTATTATTTTCGTTGGCAAAATTGAACAAAAACTCACAAAATTGTGTTTAAAATATAGCACAATATTAACTTATTTACTGAACTGTTGTATAAAATCACATTTGCACTCGTGTCCTTCGTGGCTGCGGCGACAGAAGCGAGACTGGGTCATTCCACCAATCAACGTGCCTGAAAACTCCAGAGGACCCTTCCCTCAAGTTCTCGTCAGGGTCAGTAACAGCTACAGTTCACAGCTAACTGTTATAAAAAGCCTGAAAGATTTATTTTTATTCAAGGCACAAGACATCTCCATCGCTTTTACTTAATGGTCATATTTTGACAAATGCTGCTTGGTTGTTAGTAAAACAGATATAACTTTCAGCCATGAATGAAAAGACTCAAGATCTTGGCAAGCTTTGTCTCTCAGAACAGACAGTTCCACAACTGAAGTTTCACTGTGTCCCTTCGAGACATAAAAGAACAAGCCTCTCTCAAGTCTCCACACAGAAGCTTTTACCCAGGCCTCGCACTTCTGAAAGACAGAGCTTTCCTCGCCACATCTCTTGAACCGCAGAGAAACCTAAGAGGTTAAAAAGCAGTATCACAGGTGAACATTTTCAAGAGCTTTCTTTCAGACAGCTCTTCTGCGTCTGCCGCTGAGAGCCCTTCTAAGGTAAGGAGAGGACTAGTGCTCCCTCTCTGAGTCAAGGGTTGATGAGGAGGGGACTCAGAGGTAGATTGGCACAGGGTATCAACATCTCTAATCCATCTAATGCTTCTACAAAGCCTCTCCTTAACTTTCTCCAGGATGAGATGAGAAATGAGGGATCTTTGAGGGATCTTTTCTATCATATCTACAGGGTTCACTGCTAGGTTAGATGTAAGGCATAACGTACAGTCAGGGTCCTGACCGACCCTGCGTTCGCCGCCAACCAAGAACATGTAAATTCAGTTCCTTAGTTTGAAATTAATTTGAATGAACACTTTTTAGACGAATAAACTGAGTTTAAAACTGAAAAAAGATTAAAAAGTCTTAAACTTTGAAGGTTTATGGGCCATAGATGAAAAAAGAAAGCGATCATTGTGGAATATAGAGTTTATTGGTCATTACACTGCAATATTTGGCCATTTGATGCCATTATTGACCAATCAGAATCAAGTATTTTAGAGAGCAGTGTATAAGAAGGGAAATTATGTGATTGAGGACCATAATGGAAGACTCTAACATAGTTGGTATGGCAGAAGGTACTTCAAATGTTGAAGAGGATGTGTTCTCATAAAGAGTTTTTATAGAAACCTGCACTAAAAAGTGTCCGCCTCCGCAGTACTTTGAGGTGTGTTATCCATGCTTGAGCTTCTCTGGGGTTCTACAAGCTTACGTTTGTGTTATCTGTCGTTCAGACTCCAGCCTGGCCTTAGCATTCTGTGGACTGTCCTCATAAACTCCCTCACGGCCACTTGTACCTCAGATTACACCCATGGATTACTACAATCTCTTTCCACTGATGCGCACGCAGACGCATGGACATCACTTTAAACCACCCATATGGAAAGATTAGAAAACCTGTGAAAAAGCATGGAATCCATTTGAGGAGAGTTTTGATAACCCTTCTCACCTCTAGCCTTAAATGTTTGGCTTTAGAGACCCGGGTCTGTGGGTGTGTGGAGCTGACATGTTATGCTTGTTGGCTATTTTCAGGTAATAAAAGATTACCTGCTGCAGCCAATACTAGGCAAAATCCACACTATGCCAAAGCTGATTATTCTGTACTGAAATAATTATAGAAAAAAAGGCTTCTTTTCGGTTCTCTGGATTTTACTTTACATAGAGAATTCGTAATTTTGAGGATTACATTTCATGTCAAAAAACCCATCCTTTATGCATTTCTGAACAGTTTCTATAATGTAGAAGTCCTGTAGTACCAAGGACATGATGTGACACACAGAACCTTGAATTACATCCATACATTTGCATGCTGTTTTAAAATTTTGAAATTTCGCTCAGCAAGAGCCTAGCTTGACCCATTTTTTAGCTCCCAAAATGTGTGCTTATTTCTCACAGAATTAATCAATACACTTTTGAATCTCATAGGTGTAATTATGTAACCAGCAAATTATGTTATTAAGATTAACAACACATTTTACTATTTAGTCGATTTTAATGATATTGACTCAAAAGATCTGGGGGGTTTCATTGGCACTCACCCTGTCTAAAGTGAGGGCTGGGCTTGTGTGTCATGCTGCAAATTGCCAATAAGGTCCAGCATTAAAGTTGATAGTGTGCATCTGCTGTTATATCCATCTTGGATCTGTATTTGGTCTAAATTAAATATATTTATGTAAGTAATTATATATATATATATATAGTATTACAAAAAATATAGTTATTGATATTATTAATGCAATGTATATTAATGTGTGTCTGTGTGCATGTATATAATTTTCAGCATAATAAATGTAATTAGACACTATTACACTATTGCATTTTCTAGTAGCTGTAATTGTTTATGGTTCATTGAACAAGTATGAAAAATATTGTTTAAACCTTTTCCAATAAAGTTCTGTATATCTTCTTTGGAAATTACAAAAATTATAAAATATATATATAAAATATTATTATTATTATTATTATTATTATACATGTATTAGACACTATAGAAAATGAAAATAAAATGTATTAGACAAATTGGACACTATAGCATAGATTCTCATTCTTGAGACAATATATTTATTAAAAGTCAAAAAAATATATATTTTTAAAGAAACATATAAAACAGAATTCAGAATTCATATCATTCTTGCAGGAATTAAGAATCTCTGCACTAGTGTCTAATTACCTCTATTACACAGTTGTCACTTTCTCTGCCTACTGTCTAGAGACGCACAGCACCGAAGGACAATAGTGAGTTTCATTGACATGAAAAAAAGCAAAGCAGCATTTTGTTTACATTTTCTACACCCCCAATTACCTACGAAATTCGAATTCCAATAAACAATACATCCCCCCAACACACGCACACAACATGAAAGCGGTGAATTCTTAATTTACTGACTAGCTTGAATCAATTTCCATTCTCCCATATTGGTCCATTAGCTCCGAGGGGAGATAGGGAAGCTCAGTGCACCTGGCCAGCTCTAGTATTCCCATTCTCTGTGTCCTATTATTTGGTGAGCAGAGCTGGGGCTTTGTCGTCGCATGGATGATTTAGAAAACGAACTGCAAAGGGCTATGTGCGCTAATGCCGCTAATGGCTGCTTCCGCCTGACAATGGTGCTCGATGATACCTGGACCTGAGCTCCGAGAAAAGAAATAGACAGGGATGTTTTGCAACATAAAGCTTGGACATGTTTGCAACATCATGCTAACCTGCTTGTTTTTCAGCATAGTGCAATAGATAATGTTGTTGAGACTAGAGAACAGGTCATGTTTCGAAGAGCATTAACTAATAGAGTATAGGAATCTTTCATCCGTAAAATTCTGTTTTCATTTATTTAACATTATGTAACCTTTCTTTTACAGATCACTAAAGGAGAATGTTTGAAGATTTTTTCCATGCAGTTATAATGAACAGGAACTGAAGCTTTCAAGAATGCAAAAGCACCATAAATCATCAAAAAAGTCATCCAAATGACGAAATCATTTAAAAGTTTCTGAAAGAAGTAACAGTGACTAAATTTGTGAATGAAGCGTTCTAATGAATCAGTTAATTCGGAACGATTCATTTGAAAAGTGAAATGATCCAGTTTGTAAGTTCATCTCACTTGTTCAATGATTTGGTTGCAGTGGTTAACAGCTCACTTGAGGTGAAGATTGTCAGTGACTAATGATTCAAATCTTGGTTTCAAAAGCATCATAGGAACCACTATTTTTGAAACTTGAAATCTCTTGTCTCAATTCATTGTAACTGCATGTGCCCAGCACATTTTTTTGAAATATTTCTTACATGTCGTACAGGTCTGGAACGGCGTGAGAGTGAATAACGGATGACAGAATTTTTATTTTGAAGGAAAGTGTTCCTTTAAGGACAGGCTGGGAGAACAAAGACTTGGCCAAAATGTTTGTGCAATTTTGTCATATATGCAATCTAAACAGGTTTGCGGCAAACTCCTTGGGCATACCAATGAAAGACAGAAGTTTAGTTATTCTGTTTTGATGGGAGTCGAGATATCTGAGGGCGATCACCCACACAAAAGAGACATCAAGCTCTAATCTAAGCTGCTTGCTATGTGATTACACGTCTCTACCTCAAGCGAAAAATCCAGTGTGGTAGAAGCATAATTAGATCTCATGGAATGCTCCTTGACTAAAACTGGCAGTCATACATAGCCTATAGCATTACAGCTAGTGTAAGTGTCCTGGTGGGGCTCTTCTATTACCGCCTAACTTAATCAGAGGCAGTAAAAGCATGGGTCAGAGGGTAACATATTCACTTGAGTGGAGAGTTTGAATGATCGTTATTTCTCACGCTGGCCTTGAATAACTCGACGTATACTGTAGGCTACTTGTAATGTGAAACTTAGCTCAAGTGTTAGAAAGTTCACTCACTGAGTACCGAACTTCCTTGAATGTGGGCCAACACGATATCGGCTTCAAGAACCTGTGCTAAATGGCTTGATGCAGTGGCCTGCTTGCATGTGTGAGCATTTGTGTGTGGGTGTGCGTAATTTTAACTTAGAGAGTAATATTGTAATGAGAATGTTGTGGACTGATCGTTTCTATTACGCTAAGAAGGTATTGTGTGGTAATTTAGCCTGTGAGAAAGTTGCACTGCCGAATGCTTGTCACTGACCTCCCTCATGTTTCTACCGCCCACGCAATCCTCATATTTGTATGCAATATGTTTCATGTTAGAGGCTTCTAACACGGCCTGTTCTTTACATATGTGGACATTTGTGCCTTTGACAGAAGCATAATTATCACTGGCACCTGTATTATACTGTATCTGCTGCCATATGTATTATATAGTAGTGTGTACATTCAGTACCTCAGTGACCCAAATTCATTTACCAAAATGATTAGTGTAACACAGATCACACTACATGGAGTGCTGTATCCTGTAATGAATTGCACTAGACTTGACCTTTTCCAGTGTGATGGATGAACCTGGAAATAATAGCTGCTGACTTGTTATTTAATCAGAATTCCAAATAATGACTTTGTACAAAATTGGATAAAATGCAAATATTTATTTTTACTTTAATATTGTGTGTGCTTAACCATATACACTAATTTTAAAAGTTTGCTATGACTTCTTAATGTTTTTGAAAGATGTTCACCAAGGCTGCATTTATTTGATCAAAACAGTAAAATATTGTGAAATATTATTGTATTTATATTTTTTTGAAATAAATAATAGTATTTAATATATTTAAATATTATTTTATATTATATATTAAATTTGATTTAAAATAACTTTTTTATTATTATTTTAATATATATTCAAATGTAACTTATTCCTCTGATGGCAAAGCAGAATTTTCAGCATCATTACTCCAGTCTTTAGTGTCACATGATCCTTAAAATTCATTCTAATATGCCGATTTGCTGCTTAATTAACATTTCTTGTTATTATCAATTTTGAAAAAATCTGTGCTGCTTAATATTTTTGTTCAGAAACTTTTGCAAATGGAAAGTTCAAAATTTATTTTATTTGAAATAGAGATTTCTTGTGACATTATAAATGTTTTTACTGTCACTTTTGATCAATTAAATGCATCCTTGCTGGAATAAAAAAACTGTTCTGACACCAAACTTTTTAAATGGTAGTATACACTTCATAGTAGTATGCTAGTATGTCATTCCCAACATAGCCATAGTCCTTATGGGAGGGTTTGTTGTGAAAACACTTTTTTTTATTTTGTGGCTCAAAAAACTATACATTTCACCCCAGAGATACTAGAAGCCATTTGGGGGCTTATAACGCTAAACTAACACCCCATTAACCAGTGACATCATTATGATAGCCATGATTCGCTCCATCCCCCTTATTAAGTCCCTCTCTTATCTGCATCTCTGGCTCCTTCTTTATTCTCTATCCCTCCCTGCCTCGCCAGCGCGCTTGACATTTCTCCCCGCATCCATTCTTCATGCTATGTGTGCGTGCGTGTGTGTGTGTGTTTATAAGAGCATGGAGTGGAGAGAAAGAGACAGAGTGAAAAGATGGGCGAGGTGGATAGCTGCAGCTAGCATGGTAGAAAAAGTGCAGAAGCAGCACAACAGCATCGCCTCTTCTCCTGCAGTCGTGTAGAGGATGTCTCTCTAATTACCCGGCCCCCCTTTTCACGCCGCTGCCCCACCTCTTAGCTTGTACCCAGGGATTTGTCCATTGTGCTTTTCAATAGACACAGCGTGATTGGACTGAAAGCAGTCATTAGCCTGTGCCACTGTCTCTGGGGTCCTTGCGCTTTTATAGAGGGAGAGAAAAAGAGAGTGTCATGCCTGGAGAATACACTTGGACTCTACTAGGGAATACATAAAGGCTCTATTTGTACTGTTCGCCCATTGTGCTGACTTTGGGAAATTAATGTCATTGTTGATATGTGGAAAAACTCCCATAATTCCATGAGTATCCAGCTATTCAGCAGCCAGCTATTTTAATTGCAAAGCTAATGCAGTAATTGCATTTGTGATTCAATTCTTTGCACCCATTAATATTAATTTTCTTCCTAATTATCTCATTTCAACACCATTCTGCCACTCAGTTTGACATTTTGTTAATTTGCACAAAGACAAAATTCACACATACTTTTGGGGCTGCTTTATGTTTGGCATGCATGTGTATGAGATGATTTGACAAAACAGCTCTAACGTGTTTAGATTAAATACTTTTTTATTATTATTTGCTATCTTTGAAATGGGAAACATATAACCTCGCAAAAGCAACAGGCTTCCACTCTTTTTTTTCCCCCAGTCTTCTGACGTTATTATTTATTTATTTGTCTACATCATGTGGTTATTGGCGCATTCCACTCTTCATCTCCTGTTCATCTTCCTCTGAGAATGCAGTGGTGAATTCATGCAATTTGATTTGGGCTGTATCTGTGCAGATGGCTGTCTCTCTTCATCCTTCTCCATTCCTCTCGTCTTTTCACTCAGATGGTTATTTTCTCTTCTGCACTGTCGCTCCCCTCTCCCTTTCTTTCTCTCTCTATGTCTCAAAATAAAAACAACTTTCAGGGGAGACAGAGAAATCGATCACGTTGACAAAAGATCCGCATGACTGCAGCGCTGGCGATGTGGCTCATCTTTCAGTCTTTCTCTTTATTCTCCTCGTGATAAACTCCTGATATCGCCCGGCTTTATGATTATGTCCTGTTTTCAGTTCGAGCAGCTTCCCTAGTGAGTGTAATCAGCATAGCTTTTCCATTTCTGCCCTTACAAATGCTGTACGTACCTTCATTTTACACTTAATCGTGTCAGGGATTTTTTTTCCCCCCATACCTGCAGCGCATGGAATGTGGACACTTCTCTTCGAATTACACTCTGTACACTCTAAAAAATGCTGGGTTAAATACAACCCAGCGCTGGGTAAAATATGGACAAACCCAGCGATTGGGTTGTTTTCAACCAACAGTTGGGTTAAATGTTTAACCCAACCTTCTGGGCAGTAACCCAACCACTTGGTCAAAACAACCAATCGCTGGGTTTGTCCATACTTTACCCAGCGCTGGGTTGTGTTTAACCCAGCATTTTTAAGAGTGTATTATCTCGAAGTCACAAGAGGTTACAATTACAAAACTAGCCTGTATGGGTACACACAGCACTGTTGGAATTAAAGCCGGGCCATTAATCTCACTACAGGACCTGAGGAATTACAGTAAAATGAGGCAGAGCTTTCAAGAGTCAAATAAGACGTGTTACAGTATGTTGGAATAGAGCTGGTTTCAATTTTGAATATCAGTCTAGCTGAATCACCCCCTCATGTTCCATTGCCTCCTCATTTATATAGATGGAATTCCTCTTCATGCTATCCATACCCAGACAGAGAAAGGAAGAAGCAGGGAGAAAAAATAAAAAGTAGGGAAAAACAAAATCCGTATTTCAAAATCCAGCCACTGCTCCATATTCCTATCCAATTCAGGCTAGGATCCATATTAAAGTAGCCTGTGTGGAACAGATAGTTTCGTCTGTTTCTAATGGGATTTAAGAGCAAGAGTATTTGACTGACTCCAGCTTTCACTTGAGAAATATTAAACCTGAGCATCCGGAACTCAATCTTAAAGATGTCATTCATGACTTCTTTTTTCATACATATTCCATTTTGTCTTCATATAACACGTAAGCATGCTGAATCTGTGTGCACAGAACTCTGAAGATTGTCATGTAATTGCAATGACTGCCATTTACAAACGTCTGTGCATTGCATGTTTGTTTGTTTATTCATTTATTTGGCTAATTCAATTATTCTTACAGCTATAATAATGTACACTGTACAACAGGGACAGCACACTAAAAAGTACACTTTTGTAACTTTTCTACACTTGTAGGGTGCATATTAGTATTAGGGTACTATTACTAGGATACATGTAAGTAATGATAATCAAGTACATATTAGTACTTAAAGGGTACACATTATTACTAGTTAGTATTTAAGATACAAATACACAGGTACATAGTCATAGTTGTACCTTAAGTAGCCATATTAGTACCTAAAGTATACATTTTATTCATAATTAGGTACTAATATACAAATACATACACAAATTAGTATTGTAACTGAGCACATATTAGCACTAATTATCTTACTAACATAGTAATACCAAACTGCACATTTTGGTATTAATTACTAATATGCTAATACTTACGCATATTGGTGCCTTAAAATGTAGCATACAAGGTACATATTAGTTCTTAATGGATAAATGTTAGTACCTAGAGGGGCATTTTGTACTAATTAGTACTTAAGGTACAAATATGCAAATACATATACATAATTTTACCTTAGGGTACATATTAGTACCTTAAGTGTACATTTTAGTGGTAATTCAGGGTACTAATATGTACTGATATAATGTTAGTACGTTACTAATATATTAAGGTTGGCATATTTGTGCCTAATTTATATATAAGGTGCATTAGTACTTCAGATGCTAATTTGCAAGTACATATTTCATCTTATGACCTTAAGGGTATTTATTGTTACCTAAATTGTGCAGTTTAGTCCTTAATGTACTAATATGCAAATATATATACATATTAGTACCCTAAGGTATAGCTACAGTAATAGATACATATTAATACACAATGGATAGATATTACTTTTATGGTATTAGTGTTATGTTAGTATTGTAGTACTAATTAGTGCTTCCGATACAAACATGTACATACTCATGTTAGTACCTTAATGGTACATATTAGTACCTAAAGTGTAAATTTTATTCCTTAAGGTACTTATATCCGCCCTTTAGGAGGAGATACAATTTAAAAGTGCAAAAATATATATTTCCTCTTAGCTTACCAATAAATATAAGAGTTACAAATAAAAGGTAAATATAAATATTCATATCTAAGTGATTATTTCCAGATGTCCTTTAGTTCCTAATGTTACTTGATCACATGAAACAACTGTCTTCTTTTTCTCTAGTCAGCTCTCAGCTTGATCAGCTCATCTCCACATTTGAATTTGTCCGTCATTGAGAGAGAACCTCCATCAATCCTGACAGGGCTTTGAGGAGATACACCATCCAGGATCAGAGACAGAACGCCTTGAGAACAGTGAGGCAGTTTGTTGGGTTATCACCTTGATGTTAAACATAAGAAACTATGTTATGATTCCGAGAGTTATAAAACTGACAGAAGTAGACTGCTGTCAAATTTACGGAGGGAGGAAGCGTTTGATAGACACTTTTGAAAGCGATCTACTGTAGGGTAATTTGTTTCAATCTGCCAGGTTTTGGTCACATTCCTATGATGTAGACAGGTTTATTGTTTATTGCTTTGAACCTTGGCCTTAAAGGATGTGACTAATCTTCTAAATGCGCACGACTATTTCCTAAAGCGTCTTGAATGGTCTGCCAAAGCAATACGTTTCAACCGTTACTCAAAAAAATTTTCAGCCGCTCTTTCTTTTCTCAATAAATCCTCTACTTTGGCTTCTCACGTTTTCTTTTTTGGTGCATTGCTCATCCTTTAGCATGCTGGCAGGAAGATGATTCATCCTGGTGAATTGTATCCGTCTTTCTTTGTACGGAAGACAATGAAACTAAACAGCAGCCCTGGTCTCCATATAGTTGGACAAGAGCTTGTATGCTGAATTATTGAGTGTGATAGGTCTGGCACAATGTGTAATCAGAAACCCTTCATAAAGACACATGTGCGCCCACAAACGCATCCACACATGGTTGAATAGCAGAACGCTTTGTAGTTAACCACTTTGTAAAGAACTTTGCAAGTTGCAAGCTCTCAGCAGAGGTTACACAAGTGCCACCTCAAATGAAACCCAAACATCAGGTGCGTGGCAGACAATAGCAGCACTAAAGGACACAAAAGACACATTCGACTGGTTGACTGCAGTGAGAATACCTGACCACAGTGCTTTAGTTATCGAAGCAGCCTGTAGGAAGCTCGAGGTGGCCTGTAGGTTGGAGAACAGTGCCTGACCGTACACTCATCAAACTGCACCCGTTGACCAGCTCATCAACCACCTCACACAGCTCTTGACTCTCATAGCCTGAAAGCCTCGGGTTCTCATAGGAAGAGCAGACAGTGCCAATAAAAAGTCGTAAAACAAGAGTGCAATACTATAAAATCAAGAAAAAAAAACCATTACTGATGGGCAGGAAATAAGAGAGGGCCATCAAGACACTTTAGTTGAGTCCAAAGAGGCCTATAGAAAAGAAACGTACTTTTTGGGCTTCAGTCACGCATTTCAATGAGCTCCAAGAGTTTTTTTTTTTTTGTTTTTTTTTTATCTGATTTGATTTGGTGTGTTCTATTTTCTCTCTCTCAATTTGAGTTTTCATACTTTGCCAGTCGCACATGTGAATTACTTCAAATAACTTGAAATTAATAGTACATTTGTTATTCTAACGTTGTCTGTTTCATTATGCCGAATCCCAAAATGAAAAACGGCAATGCAGAGAAAAGCTAATGAAGGATTCAGTCTTTGATGTAAAAGAGCATTACGCTGTATTTTGAACATTCTCTGCATCTAAAGTGGTTCCTGTAGCTCAGCTGATATGCCGCTAGCAACCTTGCAGTAACGGTTCGATTCTCAGGGAGCATAAACCGAGTCAAATACACCTTAAATGCACTGTCTCAGTTTGAGTCTGCCATCTGTTAGAATTAACATTGTGCAATCAGTTTTTGCACTGAGCTCATTTAAAGTAGTTAGACTAAAGCATGCTAGTCTTTTGAAAAAGTTGTGCTACTAACAAAAAGTAACTACAGCTTCATTTAAATATTTGACTATTCAACATTATAATTTAAGCAGAGGCATATTTTGGGGCACATTGGGGGTTTGAATTAATTATAGGGTTCCTACAACTTTTGACCATGACTTTTCTACTGGATGGGGGTTTTTACAAATCACTTTTATAGCAGTTGCACGTACAATTTCTGCTCTAGTCTAGTCTGTATGAAATATTTTAGAGTATACTGTAGCTACTAAAACTGATATTCACTGTTGAAGTTTCCTTGACTTTTCCATGACTTTTTCAGATTTTAATTTCAGTAAATTTTCACTGCTCATATGTGAATTTTTCCAGGATGGCATTTTTGTGCTCTGTGAAAACGGGAACAATTACACTAGGAACAACTAGGAAAAATTGTCACACTTTATGTTAAGGTCCAGTTCTCGCTATTAAAGGGATAGTTCACCCAAAAATGAAAATGATGTCATTATTTACTCACCCTCATGTCGTTCCAAACCTGTAAGACCTCCCCTCCGTTCATCTTTGGAAAAACACAAATTAGATATTTTTGAAGGAATCTGAGAGCTCTCTGACCCTCCCATAGACAGCAAGGGTCCTTACATGATCAAGGTCCAGAAACATAGCAAGGAGATCGGTAAAATAATCCATGTGACATCAGGGGTTCAACCGTAATTTGACAAAGCTACGAGAATAATTTTTGTGCGCAAAAGAAAAAAAAAATGACTTTATTCAACAATTCGTCTCCTCCACGTCACCCTAGCACTATTTTGGAGAGTATCCACTGAATGTAAATTGCGTATGCTGTTTTGTGTCAGCTGTGCCACGCGGATACGCTGTTTACGTCGTTTACGCTTTGATTTGAACGTAAACAACGTATCCACGTGGCGCAGCTCTCAGAGAGCTCTCAGATTCCATCAAAAATATCTTAATTTGTGTTCTGAAGATGAACGGAGGGGAGGTCTTACGGGTTTGGAACAACATGAGGGTGAGTAATTAATGACAGAATTTTCATTTTTGGGTGAACTATCCCTTTAACTACAACTTTTGCCTCAATAAACTCCTAATTACTGCTTATTAATAGTTAGTAATGTAGTTGCTAAGTTTAGATATTGGGTAGGATTAAGGATGTGTCATATGGTCATGCAGAATATGTGCTTTATAGGTACTCATAAACATCCATTAAGCTAGTAATATGCATGCTGGTAAGCAAGTAGTCAATAGTGAGAATTGGTCCCTATACTAAAGTGTTACCGTAAAAATACAATACACCTAATTTATGTTCATTGTGAGAACAGAAGACTTACACTTAAACACTTAAAATTTAATTTCTCTATAACTGTTTTTTAATGCAACAACTAGGTGTCAAAAAAAATCTTGTTGTTCCTGTGTGACAATATAACAGTTTGTTGCAAAGAGTATTGTGTTACTGGAAAAGCTGCACTATTTTAAAAAACACTGTCAAACTACTGCAAAAAAAAAGAGAGAGAGAGAAAATGTAGTTAATAGTGTCACTACTTGTAAAGAATTACTCCGTGGCACTTGTGCTAATCCCTCGCCTGACTCCATTTGCTCTTTTGAAAGGGGCTCTGATACAACCTCTCCCAGGACGGTAAAGTTCGCCAGAAAACGGCAGAAGTCACTCTGAACCTGCCCTAGAAACGCTGCATTTATCTCCAACATGCTATCTGCAGAAAGAGCACGTTCCTCACGTGCTAACCATCTTCCCCCATTCACCCCGCACTCGCTGTAATTCTACAACTAACAAGTGGGAGGAAGATTTCAGAAATTGCTTTTTATCATTAGGACTGAATTGAGATGACTCAATCAAGCCCAGGGGACTTAACGAGGGCACGATCATCATTTATTCAATTTAGTATTATAAAGAACATTCATTAAACAGGGAGTTTGGGGGGCCAGGGTTTCAAACGTGACAAATCCTTCCAGGCTGCCCACGGGAGGAATTTTAAAGAGACTTTTAAATGTACAAGGGACCTTACCTCCTTCCCTCTGGGATATTTAAGGGGATGTGTCATCGGGTTGGCTCGAGCAGCGAATGTCGATTCATCTGAATCAGGAAAGGTGGATATTCTAGGTGTGTGTTCATGGTGCACCGCGGCTGCTGAATTATTGAGCAGAAAAACTCTCTTTGATCCATGCTATGTAGCCCACATACCAATCTCTTACCTGTCAGCCTCCCAGAATGCCATTCATTCTTCAAATGTTTGCAAAGAGGATGCTGTGGTATGTTATTTTTCCTACCGCAAGAAATTTCCAATCCCTTCCGGGCTCTAAATTGATATGTAGCTGCCATGTTCTTAGCCGAATACAAAGAACTATTTCTGGGATTTCAAATTTGATTGCCAGTTCATGCAGGAAAGTAGTAAGATAAAAAAAAAAATCCTGAACTTTGATTCCTTGCTTTTTGTCTATTCGAAAAACCTTGATATTGAATGCAGGCTCGAGCTGTACTGAAAGCTACCAGGAATACGTTTTATTACCAAATCAATATACTGAGTTTCAATGTCCTGAGCGGCGTATCTCTTAGATGTTTTTAGCAGCCGTTTAAATAGAAAGAGAACTTTACCAAAGCATAGAGAGTGGGAGAGCGAGGTTCAGATATTGCACCGAAAGGTCATGTGTGGGAGTTCAGTGTCTGAGTGAAATGAAGAGAAAGCCATCACGCTCAGTCTGCGGAATACGTTATGCAAAAAAGGACTGTAGCACGCTCACCAGTCATTTCACTTTCACGCATGGTTTCCAGACCCACGGCTCACGAAATGGGTAGGCGGGGTGTGGGGTTTATATCCCGTGACTCAAACGTGTCAGGGTTTACATTTGATTGCTTCAGCACAAAATCCCCTCACATCAAATGTCTTGCGCTTCGCAAAGCCCAGTGACACACAGAAACATGGTCATAATTTCAAATCTGGTGATATTTCATGAAGTGTTGCTTCACTTGAAAGTGGAGATAGTTACGTGGGTGCATAAACACATCTCCTGAAAGATATCTCCACTCTGCTGTCATTTTTTTCAGTCGTATTCCTGTTTACCGAGAAGCCAGTGCACTAAAATTTGTAAGGGTGGGTATTAAATAGTGAAGCCGGAGGTGTAAATAAAAAAAGAGAGAGAGAGAGCACTTTGCAATGCAGAAATGCATTTCTACATTTATGTGTTCAGTATGTGTTTCTTCTTGGGCTGTCAGTTGATGCACATTTATATTGCAGTTTTACTAAGTGCATTTAGTTAACAAGATTATATTTAATTTTATATATTATTTATATTATATTTGCTCCAATGCTCTTCCCTTACACATTTGTACAGATGGCAGTAAACAATAGTTACGTTTTGGGCAACATTTTTTGACGCTATGATAAATTTATCATTTTTTAGAAAACAAAATGACCAGTACAACTGAATTTCTCGTCCAATCACTAGTCCAATAGCATGTTTTTATGCAAGTGTGTCTGATCCACTTAGAATGAGAAGTTGAGGCATTAAAGAGGCCATAAACGCTGTTTTGGTGTTTTTATAGGACAAGTTTTTCGTTACATAAACAGGCTAAACATGCTTCAAAAAAATCTGTTATTATGGCACTTTTGATGAGAAGAACCATTGTGAGAAACATCCTCTGTCAAACCAAAGCATCAAGCAGATTGATATCCAGATGTTTAATGTCCCACGGTTCTGCAACATGTTTCTTGCTTCAATGCAAGAGAGAGGGAAAACAGAAGAGGGAAACGTCTATCGCATTGAGCCATGCCATGGTTAATGATGCCAGATAGAAAAACGGGAGACAGAAAAGAGATAGATGGGGGAAGAACGAGAGAGAATTGTGTATGCATCTGTTCTTTACATTAAACAGAGTTTGGAAGAAAAATACGAAGACGAGGATTTCATACACGGCAATGATCCAGCTTCAATTAAAAGTAGGTCAGAAATGTCACTTTTCTACTCATTAAGTCAGTCAGTCGTTCAATGAAAGTATATCTTTTTTTTTTTTTCTGAAGTGTGTAATTCCTTTGACAAAGCAGCGTAATTGGAATTGCAAAAAATAATGCCTGTTTTTAGATTTCTCCCATTTATCATGGCCCTATACCCACATTTCACTGGATGCAGTTTTATAAGCACCACAGTGTTTTCAGAGAAATCCGTCTAGTAGTGATTTTCTTTAGTAGTGTCCTCGTGTCCACTCTTTGTGTATAGCTCTCTCTTCCCATAAAGGTTTAGAATGAAATTACTTCAACACAGAAAAATACACACATCAACTTTAATAAACAAGTCTATGTTGCTTTATCTTTCTGTTTTCTTTATTCTCAGGCATTTTGAGACAAGTTTGTATGGCAGGCAGCTGAGAGAAAGTGTCTACTAAAGCATTATCACTGTGATCGATGGCCCAGTTCACTTGGCATCCAACTATCAAGTATCAAACCCTGATGCTGAATACCATTTACTGTTTGGGAAGCAACACTGGCTTGGCTTTGATTAATAAGCAAGCATTTGACATGTCATTGCCACATTATCCATTGTACATTTTTTAATTTCCTGATGCTACTGAAGCCTAAAGATTGGATCGGTTGTGCAGTGCAATGTTGTACTGAGAAAAAGCACAGAAAATACAAGCAGTGTCTCTGTTTATGCAAACTTTTAGAAATGTAAACTAAGCACCAGTGGGCTTGTGACAGAATGTTTTCAGAAATCATATAGACAGTGATTGTATGCGTATGGAAATGATTTGACATTTGTCATGAAAGTGTGTGGATGATGTCTACTCAAGGCATTTGGTCTGTTCTAGTCTGTACAATTGAACATAAAATCATACTCAACAGCAGTGTTTTTTGTTGAAAATTCAGCCCATTTCATTTATTTTTCTAAGTTGTTTACTGTGATATTAATATACTTTAATGCTTTGATCTAAAGGCAATTTGTACAATAAATAATTTTGGTAGCCTGTGTAAAATCTTTTTAATATCTTTCATTAAAAAATCATTAAAACATTATATAATGCTTAACAGATCATTAGTTAATATATATTCACATGGCTAGAAACATGAGATAATGTGCTTAATGTTTGCTAATGAACTTATTAATCATTATCTAATGATTAACAGATAATTATTTCATATAAATTCATATGATCATGCACTTTTTTCATGCACAATTTGATTTGAACAAATGATTCTAACAAATATTACAAGCTTATTTGTTAATGTACTTTTGAATGCTAACAAATGCCATTAAACTTCAGTTCATATACTGTATTACCTAATGCTCATTTTTACATTTACAAATGTTGTGGGGAAAAAATAGCTTAATTGGTAATTTTAAGCACTTCACACACTATTCATGTTAACATATTATTAATTAACTCAATCACGTTCTGTAAAGGTCATGTATTTGGTCTTCGTTTGTTGTGTAGACTTCTACTATTTACACATCTTAACAAATCATGTATTAATTCTTTTTTCATGTTTTTACAGTACCCAATCTAAAGTGGAAACTATTCATCATTTGTAAATGTTTATAAACGTTTACTAATCATTAGTACTTTTATTAGCAGTCATCTCAATGGCAAAAAGTGTCCCAAATGACCTGATATTCCTTGAATCATACATCAACAAGAGAAAACAAATCAGTTTGTTAATTTATCAAAACATTGTGATATAAACAGACTGAACTGTGTTCTTTTATAGTAATTAAATTGACCCCTGTACACAGTTGACCCCTTACCCAACCCTTAAACCTACTCATACCACCAAACCTGTCCCTAACCTTATACCGTATCACACCTCAATAGCAGCAAAAATGTTGTACATTAACGCAAGCTTTTAATCATTGTGTAACATCGGTTAAAATCATTTGTAGATTTTCAAGAAGTGCATGATCATATGAATTGAAAGTTTAACGACATTTGTAAGCGTTTTAATTTACATGAAATAATGATGTGTTAATCATTAGGTAATGTTTAATACGTTTATTAGTAAACATTAACAAGCACATTATCTCATGTTTCTAGCCATGTGAATATATGATATGTTAAGCATTATATGATGTTCGTTAATGATTTATTAAATTAAAGTGTTACCCATCAAGGTTTCTTACTCATTGTGTCAATTTATTGCAGATTCAATCGGACCAGGACAAAGAGATTGAGATCCGGTACAGTATAACAGGAGCCGGAGCAGACCAGCCTCCCAATGACATCTACATCATTGATCCTGTGACAGGGAAAATGTCTGTCACTAAACCTTTGGACAGAGAGGAGAGAGCCTCCTACCATGTAAGTGCGCCTCTTTCCAGAGTTGGCTCGAGAAGATAATTTTTGCCCTATTCAGATCCTATTTAAAGCGGAACTGGCCTCAACCCATTTAAGAAACATGCTCCAGTTTGCAAGAGTTTGTGGCCTTTTGCCAGTTGGAATAAAACTAGAACTGAACTGTTTTTTTTCAGTGATCCCAAAAAGTGTTTGGTCACTTAAGCCACTTTTAAAAATGTATGAATGCCTTTACAATATAGAACAAAATAACAAAATTAAGACAATAATTTTCAAGAGTAGAGTTGAACATGTTCTTGTCATATCTGTGAACATGTGCAATGTGTGTGTGTGTGTGTGTGTGTGTGTGTGTGTGCGCGTTATGTCATGCTTACAGGTGGCTGAATTTCATTGAATCACAAAAGATTAAAACCTATGCAAAAAAAAAAAACTAACCAAATTTTCTGAGACACCAGATGGTCTCAAGGTCATTTTTCGTGCATGTATGAAGTCACTTCCTTTAAAGTTCACAGTTGTCCACACAGTTGTGTGGTGTTCCTTAAATTAGTACAACCAGAAAGTGTCCAAATACCTTTTGCCTTCATTTTGAACTATATATTTCATAATATTTGGAAACCTAACAAATGTCAATTTGTGAAATGTTTTGATTTAAATGTGTGCTTGTGCTATATAGATGATTAAAATAAATAGCTTTGGTTTTGACACTCAAATACATTTTGGCTTAAGTGTCTTAAATTTATATATAAACTCCAATTTTGAATGAATATTAATATCTCTTTATCTGGCTGTTCAGGGTAACTTTTAACCAGGACTCAAAGGCCTACAAACTTCGAGATCTGACTTGATTGCGAACCTGATTGGTTCCAGAAAGTTCTAGCCATCAAAACAAGTGCAGTTGCCTTGTCAGCCTTTTTAGATATCGAAGACAAAGCTACAGACTTAGTCAACCTACTGCTTGTTAAGCAAAGTTTGCAGAAATCTTAAGATTCATACTTCATTGTGCAATTAAGTCTATTCAAACTGCTTTCAATGCATTAAAAACAAAACGTTTCGGACCTGCCGGCTGGCATCACTTGTTAAGTGTGCTTTTTTTAATTTTGTTTTTGTTCTGCTATTCTGTTTATGTGGCTCTTTTCCTTATGAATAATGTGAAGAAGAAAAGCTAGAGACAAAGAAAAGAATTGCTTTGACACGTCAGGGTTTTTTTCAGTTAGTCAAACTGTCAGTTAGACGAAGGTTCAGTAGCAACGTGCGGATGAGAGAGGGAGAGAAAGGGAAGGAAATAGTCTGGAAAAGAAGTGTTGAATTGTCACAAGTGATGAGTATGCAACTCCCAATGCTTTAACTCAAATCAAACAGCGACCCTGCCCCCTTATGTTTCTGCCTGTCACCCCACCTCTGTCACAAGCGGGCTGCCAGCAAGCCACATCTTCCCCAGACTGTCATTCACTCAGGCGCTCCTAACACAACACATTGCTTTTGATTCTCACGGTTGTTCCTTACGATTATAACTGCCACTTTATCTCAGCTCTTTCGCAGGAAGTGTCAGTAGGCCCTTAGTATATATTTAGATCGGCTATAAAACGAGGTCTTCTCTGTTTGCGGCTCCTACTTTTGACTTATGGCTCTTTTTCTCTCTCACTCCGTCTATTTTCTCTTAACTCTCCGGTCCATTGAGCAGTAGATGATGTGGCACTTTGTGTCTACCTATCAGTCTAAATTACGGCTAGGCTTGCCTCACCAGGTGTGTGTGTGTGTAAGTGTGTGTCTGCATATCTGAATAAGTCAGCACCCACGGTGGTTAAGTTAGCTCGATGTGTGTGTGTGTGTGTGAGCACATACATTTTCTAAACTTAGTGAGCTGCCTATGGAGGCATTGTACTATAGGCTGTCCCAAAAGGTAACTTAATTATGCTGTCGCTTAAGATACCTCATTCGGGTCAGAATCAAAGGTGACACTGCATAAATCCTCTACGGAGAACGCAATCCCAGAATGCATTGCAACAAGCTTAGTGAAATTTTTTTTTTTAAATAAATATATAATTCATATGTAATACATGCTACCGGTCAAAAACTATGCAGTCTTCAGTGTCACATGGTCCTTCAGAAATCATTCTAGTATGCTGATTTAGTGTTCAATTATTATGAATTATTATTGGTGCTCAATTATTAATCATGGTTATTATTATCAATGTTGAAAACAGTTTTTGCTGCTTTTTATTTTTCTGATATATTTTATCAGCATTTTTTGATGAATATAAACTTCAAAAGAACAGTTTACTTAATCTTTAGATCATTATAAATTCATTATTGGCAGTTTTGATTCATTGAATGTATCTTTCATTAATGAAAATACACTTTTTAATGGTAATGTATCATGGTTTCCACAAATATATAATCTAAAAAATATTTTAATATAGAAAACATCATTACAGTTTTTACTGTATTTTTATCAAATAAATGCAGCTTTGGTGTTTTTAAGAAACTTCTTCCAACACATTAAAAAATAATAATAAATTCCAAACATTTTACTGATAGTGTGTCTGTCTTTGTGTGTGTATTTGTGTGTATTGTTGTTGTTGTTGTTGTTGTTATTATTATTAATAATTGATTGATTGATTGATTGATTGGTTTATTGATTGATTGATTGATTGATTGATTGATTGATTTGTGTATGTTTTTTATTTGTATCTTGTTTTTTTACATAAAAAAATAAGAAAAATGTAGGCAGTGAGACAGCTCTGTAGATTTCAGTAGGCAACAGAGCTCATGTGTATGATTCTGTGTATGTGTGTAAGTGCATGTTTACAATGAGTTAGACACTGCCTGCAGTTAGTGAGTCAGGACGATAGGCGTATGAACACTGTTAAGGTTAAGTGGCCCTTCGGGTCTTGTGCAGTGGTTAGCTTATGCAGCCCCTCTGTTACTCACCATAGTGTGAATATCCATATGAGTCCACATATCTGATATCTGCTCACATTTTGCACTCTTAACTCTGGATGTTCTAGATGTCCCAGTTTTACACTCGAGGCTTTTGATGTAATGTATGAGGAGTTTGATTCAGTTAGAGCCTTCTTGAGTAGAATACAATGCTTTTTTATCAGCACATCACAAGGGCCAAAATTGGTGTCTCCAGTGATGCAATTGAACGCAGGCATGAATTTATTACAAGGACAATCCCCCTGGAGCAACCTGAGGTTAACAGTGGTGATGGCTCATAATTAACAACAATTGTGTTTAACAATAGTGATGACTCCCTCATCACAGGAACCAAACCAACAAGCTGAGCTTTAAGTCAACATGAACTTGAAATGAACTAGATTTAATGAGAACTGGTGCGGAGAAGTGAGAACTGGTCCCTATACTAAAATGTTACCGATTTTATAAAGTCTATTGTGCTCACCAAGGCTGCATTTATATAATCAAGAAAAACAGTACTATTATGAAATATTATTCCAATTTAAAAGCACTGTTCTCTATTTTAATATATTTTAAAATGTAATTTATTCCTGTGATGTCAAAGATGAATTAGAACTTGAAATAGACTTTTTTAAACAATTTAACTCTCTATACTGTCACAAAAAGTAGCCAAAGCGTGGCTTTCTTTCTTTTTATGTGTTGGCTTTGTTGCCTTTATTTGACAGGATTGTGGAAAAGTGGCAGGAATGTGCAGGGTCAGCTCTCCAACAATTCATTCTCTTTAAACATTATGGAAGTAAAATAGGTCGTTAATGCAGTTCATGTTGACATAAACCACTGCAGCTCTTGGATTTTTGATGAGCTTGGAATTTAGATTTGTGTTTGTTAAACCTACACAACAAAAATATGACTGCATTATGAATAAATTCACTTTTAAGTCCTTCTCAAAGTTTCTCCATGATTGGCCCAGAACTGTTAAAACCTGTAAATAACAAACTCAGGTGTCTCATTTAAGCAAGGAAAGTTGTTTTCACTCACAGTATTGATTGTGTTTTGTTTAAAAGTGAGTCTAATGACCGCTTTGATAATATTAACGATAATGATGAAGAGGTGCTGTGGATGTACATTAGAAAAAAAAACTGCCCTGTCCTAACAATGGCCATGGCGAATTTGCTGCAGGCATGACACTGACCCTCTAGCTCTTTCTGTGGTTTGTAGCTTTCCCTCATTTTGTGAGTTTCCAGTAGTTTTTCTTCACTGCCCACAAGTCTCCCACCACTAGAGTGTGTTGCAGAATTTAAAAGCTGATGGCTTTGACACAGTGGCAAGAGAAGAAAATAAACAAAGGGATAAAGACCTAGAGGAGGATTCTCTGTTTCTCAGCCCATCTCTCTCTCTGTGTCGCTCTGTCTCTGTCTAGTGTTTCGGTTCTGTCAGCTAGCATGTTAATAATGCCATTAAGCCACACATTTGCAGTCCGCACGCTCTCATGGGTCGACAGATCAAAGATGCAGTGTCTCAGCCACTAACAACAGACAATCTCACACATATCTACAAGCTCACACACACACACCTCACCAACCCATACAGAATGCTAAGCACAGCAGCTGAGGAAACAGATTTTCCTGTTGTGCGTCTTTATTTATTTGTTTGCTTGACAGTTAGTTTTGCCCTGCACAACAAAAACCTGTCGTCTCGGGCGATATTAAATGAGAGCTTTTGGTGGCAGGTGTTGTATTACTGCAGAAATGCATATAGAATCTGGATATTCCCCGTGTATAGCGTATGGAGCAATGCAACCCTCTTATTTGGGATGTAATTCCGGGGAGGGATTTTAGGATAATAGTTTTATTTAGTGCGTGCACATGTATTCTGTAGTGAATAAATTCAAAGAAGAGAATTTGGAGTTAATCCAGCCTTAAACCTTTCCTCTATCCCTCTCTTTTTCGCTCTCGGTCTTTTTCTTGCGCTATCTCTTGCTCTTTTGTTTCTCGTTCCCCCCTCCCTTACCCCATCTCCCATGGGATTGTTCTATCACTGAAAAAAACTATTTTGTTTTTAAGGGGATGTTTATCTGAATTAAAAAAAGCTTTATCTTGCCTCACATGTTTTTTTGGAGATCTAACCAAAATATCCTTTTCCAACTCACACTCTGTTCCTCTGGAAGTCCTCTCTGAATAATAACTCATGGATTTTAGATAGGAACAACGCAATGCCTTCCCACCGGATCCCGTATCTAGCGTGTGAAATATGAATGCAATTTCCATTTGGTGCACACAGAGATCTTTAAAGCCTCTGAGTTTCTTAAAGCTGATTTAATATCAGCGCTGTGCTTTCCACTGAAGCATCGGCAGAGGTGAAGTTATGTGTGAATTATGAATTGTTAATTAATGTGCCTTTATTGTCATCTCATCCACAGCTCAGAGCTCATGCAGTGGATGTTAACGGGAACCAAATGGAGCCTCCTATTGATCTGTACATTTATGTCATTGACATGAATGACAACAGACCCGAGTTTAAGAACCAGGTCTACAACGGATCAGTTGCAGAAATGTCCAAACCAGGTATGTATCCACAATAAAGATCATGCTGATGATTATGCTGTGATGATATGTTTAGTTTATCATTTTATTTTATATGCCGTCAAAGAAAAGCGTAAGGTAATCATGAATTAACATAATGGTGATGTCATGATTAGTAATAATATTGGAGGCAATATTGGTGCTTTCACAATTCTGGTGATGAAAATGACTGAAATCATCGTCACCAGTGTATGACATCACTAATTTCAACATTAAGATCACTCACGACTTTGTGCGGAGGTATATTATACCATATTTATTATTATTTGTTAATAATATGCTTATATTATTATTTGTTAATTAGTTTTAATTGTGATGTGCAATCATACATTCAGAAAGTTTTATTAATTATTTCACATTTTATTTTTTATAATATTCTTTGTTTATTAATTGATGCGTAGAAATAATAATAATAATTATTATTATTATTACTATTTTTGAGATTAATATTAGAATAATTCATTAAAATATACTGATATTATTTACATTTTAATAATGGCATTATTGCTATTATTATTATTATTATTATTATTGTTGTTGTTGTTGTAGTTGTTGTTGTTACTTACAACTTTATGCATAGGTATATTATACCATATTGTATTTATTTTATATTATATTTAATTTTATAAATACATGCACACACATATATACATAAATACATACTTTTATTTATTTATTTATTCTTTCTATTTTTTGCACTAATAATATTAAGTATTATTTCCATATACTTCTTCCATTATTTATTATTATTTCCACATACTTCTTAATGTCGCACAAAGGTCACCTAAATGTATTTACACAGAAACACAATCAGAAAAAAAAATTATATCATGCATGCTCAGAATGTTGATTATGGATTTAGGTGCACACCAGTCAATAAACAAATTTGCAGATTGTCATTTTTGAAGTTTGTAGTATACATCAGATTCTCATCGCTATCATTCTAGTAATATAAGACAAACAACGGAATCTTACAGTATGTTTTCCCTTGATGATTTATTGAATAGCCCATGTGAATCAGCCCTTTCTGTGAATGCTTCTCTGTGCTCTTTGAACTGGATTCCCGTTGTGTCTAACAAACACAGGTTAAGTTTCTTTCTTTATTCTCCCCCTCTTCGGGGTGTAAGCCGTCAGAGTCGACTCACTGAGCAGCCAAAGCATAGACTGTGAGTCAGATTGTGTCCAACTTCTGTAATGTTACGGTCCAGAAAGCTTGCCTCTGAGGACAAAACTTTAGTCTTTATTTTGTTGAGCTCTCCTCACAGAAAACTTGATTCTCAAGGGAATTCATAAACAAAGAGAAAAAAAAGAACGGCGCAATATTTTCTGTTTCCCTTCAGTAGAGCGTGGGTCTGCTCCACGCCAAAAACAAGCACTGTAAATTATCCATGGAAAACGGACACGATACAGACTGTTCTATTATCCCTCTGCTGTCCATGCTGACATCCTCCATGTTTCACGTGAATTAAAAACATGAAGTTCTCGTGAAGTCGAGCTAAACCCGGCTCTGGGCTCTCATGAGACCGCAGTTAATCTCATTGCCTTGAAAATGGCAATGCCAATATTGGCCATTGATCTTCCGCAATCACAAGGATTTTAATCACAGCAGATGTTTTGTATATTTTAAACGTGAACGTTGAAGGAACATGTTTATCAGTTTAACTCACCAAGGGAAGCTTAGACCAAACAGATGCTCATATCAGAGTGTCTCTGAAGTATTACAGCGGATTTTCCATCAGCTCCTGCACTACAGGCCACGTTCAAAGAGGAGCATGCAGGGAAGTGTCCTTATCGCCAGCTGCAGATGTATGTGAACTTATCAGATCAATTCAACAGAGGGATCCATCTTTAAATGATACATTACTGATTTCATTGCCAACAAAATACCTGTTTGGAGGTGTAGACACATAGAGTAATTAAATTGTGTTCGTTGCTTCCTAAACACAAGTAATCACCCAATTACTGCACATTTAGAAGACTGATCCCATTTAAGTTTAATTCAATTCGGCTGTGATTCAGGCCTGGATCAAATTAAACTCTTTAGTGTGAATCCAGACATTTTTTTCCCCTCATAATTGTCGATTTATTGGCATGACTAAAAACAATACAAGAAGTAAAGTAATAATATTTTGTTCTTCCTGTCAAGTCAAGTCAGCATTTATTTTCCCTAAAAAAATGTTGTGGAACTTATTTTTACTTAAAACTACTTTATTTAAGTTTTATATATATATATATATATATAGTGCCCTACTTTTGTCGTCTTGTAATTATTTGCTCAGAAATACATCGAATTATGATAGTAAAATGTGTTTGGATCAGATCAATTGATATTGCGGTATCCACCTTTTTCTTCCGGTAAAAATGGGCGCAGCCATTTGTAAATTCTATGCGTCTAGCTTTCGTTCTCATCCACATCCAGCTATTTTTAGCTGTACAAAACAGTTCATTTTGCTGCTTGATATTGATCATTGGTGTGTCTTACCATATTATTTTAATGTATTATCTTAATTATGAACACATTGGTTTGTAGTGCAAAAAGTTTTACTGTTTACTGCACGTTGTTATTCTTCTCGTTTTTTACCTATAGCGGCTAATGAACCGGAAGTCTCGCCCATAGGCTTACTTCCACGTTGAAGAAAAAGGTGGATAGATTTTGTATAAAAGTTTAGTATTCTTTGAGGAGAAACAGAATATTAACAATTCAGACTAACTAACTAACTAACTAACTAACTAAAAGTAGTCTTTAGAAATAGTTTTTTGGGGAATTATCCAGCAACAGTCTATGAAGCAGTTAAGGCAGCTTTACAGTTCTCACATTCTCAGAGAAGTGTCTCAAAGTGTTCTTGTACTTTTCACAATAATTAATCCCAATTTTCACTTTTTTCCCTGTAGAAAATTTGCATGCCAAAAAGTCAGCTGCACCACCCAATGACAGTGTTTAGAAAACTCCTATTTCCAAGCTCGCAGAACTGCTGTAGCCAATTATCTTTTAAAATAATCGTTTCTCTTCTCTCTTTTTTCCTGCCATCTTCAAACTATTCTCTGTTGTTTTGCATTTTACTGGCCTCAAATTTCAACACTGATCCTGCCTCGTTTTTTTTTTTGTCAGATGTATCCTTGTTTACTTGGCTTTCTGTTCTTTTGCCTAAATAACCAATGACAAGGGGATATTTTCGCTGTCTGTTGCAGAGAAAAACAAGCCACAGCAAAAGAGTGGCACGGCTTGAAAATTCTGTTTTCACACTTCCAGCTCACACGGCCGATAAGGAAATTTGCTAACAGTGGACGATAGGATGCTACTCAACGCTCAGCCTCAGACAGCTGGCCATGGGGGTTAATTAGGCCCTGACGTCCATGCACGGGAGAGGAGAAGAGAGGGAAAAGAGAGCGCTGAGAGGAGAGAGGAATGTTTCAATCAGTTTAATGGACTTAAAGTAGGTGTCTGCCTCTGGCTCTTTTTTGCAGGAAAAGTCATTTGCCTCTTCATAGTCCTCAAAGGACTCCATATGGCTACGGCCCTGACAAAACAGATTTGCTTTGAAAGCCTCACCGTGAGGGTGGTGTGAGACAGTGCTGAGTGTAATCTGCAGTGGAAAACGGAGTGATAACAGCTTGGAGGACTGGTTTAGTCTGGCAAGCAGCTTGTCTCGGACAGACAGCCAAGTATAGAGAGCTTTTATGTCATATTTTCAATGTAAGCACTTTGTGATCTAGCCATACCGCAAGCAATTGAAAATTGGTGGCAAGATGGATTTTGCGTGTTCCAGTCTGTCTTCAATTGGCGGGTGATTCGAAAGGAGACGTCGCTTTCAAACGAGCCGGCGCTGCAAGGGTCAGTTTCCATTCTCAGGCTGGTTACTGTATGTTAAACTTGTTAAAACTAATGACTCCCCAATTTCTTATATACCTGTGAAAGAGAGAGTCTCCCGACCAGCACGCGTCTAATGAAAGGAGGAATTTTGAGCTTCAGTGGTTTAAGTCGAAAAGCAATTACAGCATTGAATTAGTTTTCAAATTAAAAAGCAATTGAAAAGGCCTCAGGGTTAACTGTTTCCTGAACGGTCATCTCTCTCATTTTTACACATAAAGAGCATTTAATCGCGTTACAGAATGGCACTCATTGAAAATTGAAGGCGACAGAGTTGACATGCAACTCTTTTGTCTTCTTCATCCCTCCACATGTGCTTGCTCACTCTCTGGTTGTTCAAAAATTGATGTAGCCCTATCAGAAGAGGGCTTAATTGTTTTTCTTCTCCCTTCGCTCATTTCTTCCTTTTCCTCTTTCTCGTGGGGCGTAGTGACAGATTCTGCTCTGAAACTTAATGAACTTTGAAATAGAACTCTCAGCCACAATTATCCCCTCGTAGGTGTGTTGTCACGAAATGATGGCACTATCTCCTCACAATTACAGCGAGACCGGAGAAACCCACAAACGCGTGAGGTCTCGCGTGTGGCTGGACGTCCGGTCGCCCCCCTCGGACCGACTTTCTGGGTCGCCGTGGCCATTAATATTAAATGACAGAAGTGACTGGAACACGGACTGACATTAACACAGAATGACAGGGTGACATTTTGCCCACGTCGCAAGGAGGTTTATCCTCCGTTTCTCTATTTGGAGGCCCCTAATTGCTCACTCACATTTGAGATGGTGTGAGACAAGCTCTCAGAAATCGATAAACATGTTTTGGGGACTAAAGGCCATATAGACCCCCACCCACATCATCCTGACGCCTCGCATTCACACAAACACATTTCACACGCATGCACACCCAGTCTCAAATTGCTGTTTTTAAACACACAACTTAGAACTAATAGAGGCACGAAAATGGGCTTTTAAAGGTGGCACACTGTTTTTGATTTAGTTTTATTTTGGTTTAGCCATTTTTTCCCCATCGGCTAAGTCTTTGAAATATTAAGGGTAAAAATATTGTGTCCTATCATAGTTAATAATTTGAAACTTTTACTACTCTGACTGAAATGGTTTGCATTTTGGCTATCACATAACTTTAAATATTTCAAGTCAGCCAAGTATAATATAGATAACTAATAAATATATTAGATTCATATATAATAAATAATAATATAATAATTAATTATATTAATATATATATATATATGTATATATACACACAGTATATTAGGGCTGTCAAAATTAACATGTTAATAATGCGTTAACGCAAACTAATTTTAACGGCACAAATTTTATTAACGTGCTATTAATGATGCGCGCATTTTCTGTTTAACCCGTTGCCTAGCCCGTATTTGGAGAAATGGAGATGCACAGTGTTGCCAACTTGGCGACTTTGTCGCTAGATTCAGCAACGTTTTTCAAAAAGGGCCTAGCAACAGTACATAATACATAATTGAACAAACCTTATTTAGTTTCTGAGACTCGCTGGTACTGCCGCACGAGTGCAAGGTTTTGCGTCTGCTCAGTTCAGAGAGCGGCTGAGAGGAGCAGCGCTTTCAGTTAAAACAGATTTTATGTTGCTTCTCTAATTTTACATGCAAATATAGCCGAAATCACAGCACAGCTATTGTCTTTATCTTATGTGTATTTGATTTCATCAGATGACGGCTCTATTATTAATCAGAATTTTTGTGCAGATTAACATCTTGGAAGGGAGAGTTATATGTAGTCTTAATGTGTCGCGTTTCAGTCACTATTTCATATTAATTAGGTTGTCTGACAACAGAAACAGTAAAATATATCAATGAAAGCATTTTTATTGAGAATTTAGCTGCATCAAAATACAGTATGTAGGTACAGAGAGGCAAACAAATGTAACAATAAATAATAAATGTACATTTTGCATGTTCAGAAGAAATGAGCTGCCCGGTCCTGCAAATAATGTAAACAGGCTTGTGTAAGTAAATTAATTGCTCAGTGCAGAGAAAGAGAAGTAATGGGAACCTGGTATTTCATTGTTCTTTTTTTCATGTCTCTAATAGACATGAACAAGTTGTGAAAAAAATCTAGTCTTCATGCTCTAAGTTGACTATGGTTTTACTAATAATAAACATACATTTGCATAACGCATCCACATTTGTCCATGCCCATGTTGATTAGAGTATTAAAAACTTTGAAAAGTATTAATTTAAGGTACATTTAGAACAGATAAAAATGTGCGATTAAAAGTTGCAATTAATCACGAGTTAACTTTTCATGATGCATTTTTATCTCAAAAAGTCCTTCAAATAAAAACAAAAATACCTATGAAAAAACTAATAAAATAATAACAAAATCTTTAACAAACATTTTATAAGTAATTTCGTTTTGACTTTAACACTGCCGGCACAGCTATAGCAGGACTGGGGAATAATGAAAATGACAGAGGCAGACGGACCCTCATTACCGAGCAGATTTAGTATGGAGAGCAGAATCAGAAATGAAGATGATGAGACAGCTTAGCTGCGAAAGACCCCGGGATCAGATGTGACGTTTGGACTTTGCTCTGACACGGAGCAGCACAAAAAGTTTGAATCACTGATCAAATAGCCACTGTTTGTGCATGTTTGTTCTTAGCGACTCGGACAAACAAGCCCAGCTGCTTTGTGACAGAAATGGAGAGATTATGCATGCATTAGTGTTTTGATTCACGCTTGTTTACCTCTCTTCCTCTGCAGGCACTTCTGTAATGCAGGTAACGGCCTTTGACGCCGACGACAGCACCACGGCAAACGGGCTGGTGCACTATCGCATTCTGAGCCAGACGCCACACATCCCCATTCCCAACATGTTTACTATTAACGGAGCCACAGGAGAGATCAGCACCATCGCTACAGGCATCGACAGAGAGGTCAGCCACGTCTCGTACATGTAAAAGCAAGTGTGCTTCCACGAAGCTGCTGCCGTCTGATTTTCTTTCAAAGAACTGTTGATAAGTGTGTAATGTGTTTGGAGTGTAATGGGTTTGAGTGTATGAGCATGTGTGCTTGCAGAGTGTTTTTCTCAACCACCCTTTCGGTCTCTCCTGCGTTAGAATATAATTAGTTCTCAGCTATGATTTGTCTGAGCATACTTGGTGTGGATGGTCCCTAGTTTCCTGTGAGCAACATTGTGAAGAGACATTCTCACACTGTAACAAACAGCGCTTTTAGAATCAACTTAATGATCAGCCTGTCCTTTGAGCTGTCTGTGACCTTTTCAATTTGAAGAGCAGCTATCTGCCCTCCCAGAACACCCCATCAGGACAACAGTCACAGCTTCAATGGCTAGGATGCTCAGAATACTGCAAAAATCATGGCTGAATTTGAGAGTATCTGTCCTATGTAGTTTTGTGGGTAAGGAGCAGTGCGTCCCAATTCATTATTTATTGAGAAACTGTAGTAAAAGGTTTTTTTGTATTCTTTTCGGGCTAATATTACACACAAACCCATGCGCTATGAAAAAATAGGTGGTTTTACAGAAGCGGTAATAATAACAGTTGTTATTAATATATTAAAATAATTTATCTTTAAAATATCTAAATTCAAATGTTAAAAATAAACAAAAAAAACAAGATATAAACTCGTGTTTTTTTTTTTCATGTTTTTTAGTGAATAACACTTCTTTAATAACAAAAAGAATTGTGTTGAATTAATGTAATATATTAAATTAATTAACCACATAACTTAATTAGGTAAATAAGTAAACATGTTTGAAAACAAGCAGCTTTGCCATATTACAGCAGAAATACTGGAAATATCTTAGCGTATCTTTGAATATTGTGTTCTACAACAGGGGGCCTTTGATTCAAATATTTGAGAAGCACTGGTCTAATGTTGTTTTGAACCCCATTGACTTATTATTTAGATAAAACAGTTCCTTAGACAGGTTTGGAAGATGATGCTACAAAAAAAAAGCAACTTTCACAATCCTCAAAAAAAAAAAAATTGTCACCTGATTTTATTTAATGCTGAAATAAAGTATGTGCTTGATTCCCATTTCATGCTCAGTGAAGGTGTGTGAATTGGGATTCAGCCTCAGAATCATTTCTGGGATTTTCTAGCTTGTCCTCTGTTTCACAACAGATATATGTACATGCTCTGGAGTCTTGTTATACTTATTATTTCCAGCCCCACCTAGAACTAATTCAACTAATCATTGGGGTCTTCTTAGTGTCTACTTTAGAATGCAGTTGACTTAATTTTGAATACATGCATGCACTCACATACCCACACAAATGAACTCTATGGGTCATGGGAACAGCTTTCCCATAACTCATCTGAGTCTCAGAGCCTGACCCTTCCCACCAGACGTGTTCCCCTCTTTAACCTCTTCATTAATCCCTCTCTCTATCGCTCAAGTCCCTCTTTCTTGCACACACACATGCACACACTCTCACAAACACAAGCACACACACAGTTGTGTGCTCCTCCTTAACCTCCCTCTGCTCCACTAATGAGCAGGGTCATTCAGAGGTCCATTCAATTTATCCCAGAATGCTTAAGCGGACCTGCAGGGAAGTCTTTCAACTTCCCCTTTATCTCTCCATCCTACGTGATCCCTTGCTTTCTCACCACAGATTCCAATCTCATTCTCATTAGCATCATATTAAAATAGAAATTAAAACATTTATAGTTGTAGTAACTGGAGACTGTTCTGCCTCTTCAGTATTAATTATGTGACAAATAGTGCTGTTGCTCAAGTATAATTGATGATGATGATGATGATGATGACAATTATTATTATTATTATTATTATTAAATTCAATTCAAGTTTATTTGTATAGCGCTTTTCACGATACAAATCGTTGCAAAGCAACTTTACAGAAAATTAAGTTTCTACAATATATTTAGTAGTAGCTTATCAGTAGTGACTGTCAGTTAATGTACATATGGCAGAAATGTACAGAAAAATAAATTAAAGATGTAATCAAACAGACGATGGACACTATTAACAGCAATTATTATATGTTGCCATCAAACTTGTAGCAAAAGTTGGTAGTTCTGTATGTTGTTTCAGGGTTGGCATCATCTGAGGTCCTCTGAGGGGTTGGCATCATCTCTTCTCAGGTGTTCTGGATCCAGACTGAAGCTTGTGTAAATCCTAGTTTACCACGGGATGTCAATCCCGTGGCAAAAACAGAGAAACAAATAGGGACATAATTAGCGTAGCTGCTGTTCCAACCAAGTAAAATTAATTTGTTTAACCCAAGCTAAGGAATAATAATGTGCATTTGATCAGATATAACTGCAGTACAAGATTATGATATGCATTATTTGAATGCTTGGCCAAAGAGATGTGTCTTTAATCTAGATTTAAACAGAGAGAGTGTGTCTGAACCCCGAACGTTATCAGGAAGGCTATTCCAGAGTTTGGGAGCCAAATGCGAAAAAGCTCTACCTCCTTTAGTGGACTTTGCTATCCTAGGTACTACCAAACGTCCAGAGTTTTGCGACCTTAGGGAGCGTGATGGATTGTAGCGTGGTAGAAGACTAGTTAGGTACGCAGGAGCTAACCCATTAAGGGCCTTGTAGGTAAGTAATAATATTTTGTAACTGATATGGAACTTAATAGGTAGCCAGTGCAGAGACTGTAAAATTGGGGTAATATGATCATATTTTCTTGACCTGGTAAGGACTCTAGCCGCTGCATTTTGGACTACCTGTAGCTTGTTTATTGAAGATGCAGGGCAACCACCTAGCAGTGCATTACAATAGTCCTGTCTAGAGGTCATGAATGCATGAACTAGCTTTTCTGCATCAGAAATAGGTAACATGTTTAGTAACTTGGCAATGTTTCTAAGATGGAAGAATGCTGTTTTTGTAACTTGGGAAATATGATTTTCAAAAGACAAGTTGCTATCTAATATAACACCCGGATTTTTGACTGTAGAGGAAGTAACAGTACAGTACATCCGTCTAGCTGCAAATTGTAATCCAAGGATAACGCAAAGAATCAAAGAGATTCTGTGTACTGTTTTTTGGTCCAATAAGTAATATCTCTGTCTTATCCTAATTTAATAGGAGAAAATTATTGGTCATCCAATCTTTTACATTTTTAACACACTCTGTTAGCTTAGATAATTTAGAAGTTTCATCTGGTCTTGTTGAGATATATAGTTGAGTATCATCAGCATAACAGTGGAAACTAATCCCGTATTTTCTAATAATATTACCAAGGGGCAACATGTATATCGAAAATAGCAGAGGACCTAGGACAGATCCTTGTGGCACTCCATATTTTACTGGTGATAATTGAGATGACTCCCCATTTAAATGAACAAAATGGTAGCGATCGGACAGGTAGGATCTAAACCATCTTAAAGCCTGCCCTTGAATACCTGTATAGTTTTGTAATCGATCTATGAGTATGTCATGATCTATAGTGTCGAACGCAGCACTAAGATCAAGTAAAACTAGCAATGAGATACAGCCTTGGTCTGACGCAAGAAGCAAGTCATTTGTAATTTTAACAAGTGCAGTTTCTGTGCTATGGTGGGGCCTGAAACCTGACTGAAATTCTTCATAGAGATAATTTTTTTGCAGGAAGGAGCGCAATTGAGCAGACACAACTTTTTCTAAAATTTTAGACATAAAAGGAAGATTTGAGATGGGTCTGTAATTTGCCAGTTCACTAGGATCTAGTTGTGGTTTCTTAATAAGAGGCTTAATAACCGCCAGCTTGAATGGTTTTGGGACGTGACCTAAAGACAACGACGAGTTAATAATATTGAGAAGCGGTTCTTCTGCTACAGGTAACAACTCTTTCAGTAATTTAGTGGGTACAGGATCTAACAGGCATGTTGTTGGTTTAGATGCAGTGATAAGTTTATTTAGCTCTTCCTGTCCTATAATTGTAAAGCACTGCAGTTTATCTTTTGGTGCGATGAATGAAGCTGAAGTATTATACGCTGTAGAATCTACATTTGTTATTGTATTTCTGATGTTATCTATTTTATCAGTGAAGAAATTCATAAAGTCATTACTATTAAACTGTGAGGGAATATGTAGATCGGGTGGCGTCTGGTTATTTGTTAATCTAGCCACTGTGCTAAATAAAAACCTTGGATTGTTTTGGTTATTTTCTATGAGTTTGTGGATATGCTCGGCCCTGGCAGCTTTTAGAGCCTGTCTATAGCTGGACATACTGTTTTTCCACGCAATTCTAAAAACTTCCAAGTTAGTTTTTCTCCATTTGCGCTCAAGACTACGAGTTTTTTTCTTGAGAGAATGGGTATTACTGTTGTACCATGGCGCAGTACGTTTTTCTCTAACCTTTTTCAATTTGATGGGGGCAACAGCTTCTAATGTATTAGAGAAGATAGTGCCCATGTTGCTAGTCATTTCGTCTAGTTCATGTGTACTTATGGGTACACAGAGCAGTTGAGATAAATCAGGCAGGTTATTTGTGAATCTGTCTTTGGTGGCTGGAACAATAGTTCTGCCCAGACGATAACGCGGAGCGATATAGTTAATATCAGTAATACGCAGCATGCACGATACAAGGAAATGGTCAGTAACATCATCACTTTGAGGTACGATATCTATATCAGTAAGATCAATTCCATGCGATATAATTAAATCTAGCGTATGATTAAAACGATGAGTGGGCCCGGAGACGTTTTGCTTGACTCCAAAAGAGTTTATTAGGTCAGTAAACGCAAGTCCTAATGCATCATTTGTATTATCAACGTGAATGTTAAAATCTCCGACAATTAGCGCTTTATCAACAGTAACCAATAGGTCTGAGAGAAAATCTGCAAATTCTTTTAGGAAATCTGTATATGGCCCTGGTGGTCTATACACAGTAGCCAGAGCAAGAGATACAATAGATTTCTTTTGCATATCTGACAGTGTAACATTAAGCAGAAGTATTTCGAATGAGTTAAACCTGTATCCTGTCTTCTGAGTAACATTGAGAATATCACTATATATTGTTGCAACACCGCCGCCACGACCAGTCTGACGGGGCTCATGCTTATAACAGTAGCTTGGTGGAGTAGACTCATTTAGACCAATATAATCATTAGGTTTTAGCCAGGTTTCAGTCAAGCAGAGTACATCAAAACGATTATCTGTGATCATTTCATTTACAATAACTGCTTTGGGTGAGAGTGATCTAATGTTTAGGAGCCCAAACTTTAAAAATTGTTTTTGTTCATTTATTTTACATTTTTCTGGTTTAATCACGATAAGATTTTTTCTAGATCCTGCATTAAATTTATATTTTGACCTCACTATTCGGGGAACAGACACAGTCTTTATAGATTGGACAGCACAAGTACTTCTATCATTTAAGCGGGTAGAACAAAAGTCATCAGGGCAGTTATTTGAGATTTGACTTACTAGTCATATGGAGCGTAGCGTCCTGGAGATGTTGTCCGACATGAGTTCCGCTCCGACTCTGCTGGGGTGCAGGCCATCAGCGCGAAAAAGCCTAGGACGCTCCCAGAAAAGATTCCAATTATTAACAAAGAGCAGTTTCTGTTCTTTACACCATGACAATAACCATTCATTTAAAGCAAAAAGTCTACTGAACCTTTCATGTCCTCGTCGATACGTGGGAAGCGGTCCTGACACGATGATCGTCGTCGCGGGCGATGTGCGGCGCACCGTCTCGATCAGGCTCCTGAAGTCCCTCTTCAGTGTCTCCGTCTGCCGCAGCTTGGTGTCGTTAACCCCCGCGTGAAGCACGACCGCTCCGGTGCTCTCGTCGCCCTTCAGGATCGCGGGTATCTGCGCAGAAACATCGAGAACACGAGCACCAGGGAAACAGTGAGTGTGCACTTTACCTTCAGCTAATGGGATCTAGTTGTGGTTTCTTAATAAGAGTCTTAATAACCGCCATGGTGAATGGTTTTGGGATGTAACCTAAAGACAACGACGAGTTAATAATATTGAGAAGCGGTTCTTCTGCTACAGGTAACAACTCTTTCAGTAATTTAGTGGGTACAGGATCTAACAGACATGTTGTTGGTTTAGATGCAGTGATAAGTTTATTTAGCTCTTCCTGTCCTATAGTTGTAAAGCTCTGCAGTTTATCTTTGGGTGCGATGAATGAAGCTGAAGTATTAGACGCTGTAGAATCTGTATTTGTTATTGTATTTCTGATGTTATCTATTTTATCAGTGAAGAAATTCATAAAGTCATTACTATTAAACTGTGAGGGAATATTTAGATCAGGTTGCGTCTGGTTATTTGTTAATCTAGCCACTGTGCTAAATAAATTATTATTATCATCATCATCATCATCATAACTGTAGCTATTATCAGTTACACTTAATTGTCAAAATGTGTTATATAAATAATCATTTTATTTAATAATAATAATAATAATAATTGTATTATCATAAATCACAGTATAGCTCTGGGTGTATTTGTCAAGTAATTAATATTTTTTATAATAATAGTAATAATAATAATGATGATTGTTATTAAATTACTTATTAAACAGTGTAAATAGATGTTGGTGGTCTTTTTATTCAAATAAGCTACTTTGCAGTCATTGCAGTGATTTTTCAGTTTCTTAGGGGGTTTTGGCACTACAGTTCTGTTAGAGTCGTCATCATTATTCCTTTGGCATCTTGTTTCACTTGGCACATAAAGTTCTCTACCCTTCATGCCACGTTAGATGACGTTAGCTGTCTTCTCAGGATTTTCCCTGACAAGTTATCATAAGTCTATACCTGGAGCAGTGACTCCTGCTAATCCAATGACTAAGACAGACTGGCTGAGACGGTCTCTACAGGAGCATGAATGTGGGTCGTGGTACCTACTGCAGGCAGGTAATCTGTCCACCTCTCAGGACCAGAGAGCGACCCTCATTAATCTAACGCAGTGATTGCGCTCTCTTCCACCTGTGCACTCCAATTAGAACTAGGACACACTTATGTGTTTACAAAGCCACATCGCAAATGGCACATTTGGAAGATTTTCAACATCACATTTTCTGTCAGGCAAGATGTTGTTGGATGAGACTGAAAGGAATAGTTTACCCATAAATGAAAATTCTGTCATTATTTACTCACCCTCGTGTTGTTCCAAACCCGTATGACGTTCTGTCTTCCATGACACACAAAAGGAGATGTTGGACAGTGTGTCCAGGCTTCTGTTATCCATACAGAGAGGTAGTGGATGGTGATTTATTCTGACAAGCTCCAAAAAAGGAGAAAAAATAAAAGTATCTCCTTTCATTTTTCATCAAAAGGAAAAAGAAAATAATACAGGTTTGGAACATGTTTGGGTAAGTGACAATAGAGGATGAGTAAATGATGACGATATTTAGTGTTTGTGTACTATATATATTTAAATAAATACTGCTGTTCAGAGGTATAGAGAGAGGGGAGCGGGATCGGCATTGGACCTCAAGACGGGAATCGAACTCAGGTCGCTGTGAGCGCAGTTGCGCTGTATATCGGCGCACTAACCATGAGGCTATCAGCACCGACGGAAGTGTTTTTTTAATAGTTTTATTAATCAAGTATGCGTAATTGAATCAAAAGTGACAGTAAAGACATAAAAAATGGATCCTGAAAAATGTATCAAGGTTTCCACTGTTGTGTTCGTGGATGAGCCGAGGCAGCGTACAACTGATCACACAGTGTCAGTGGTATAATGTAACGAAGTAATAATACTAGTTTTTATATTTCCGCCAACTTTTACTTTTACTCCACTACATTTCCTAATTAAAATGTATACTTTTACTCCGATACATTTCCCCAAAGCATATTCGTTACTTACTACAAAAAAGTCCGAAGTCAAAAGAACACGGACTGCAGGAAAGCAGGTTTGATGAGCGTAGCAGGTACGTAACTGAACTTTATTGAACACTCGCACAGTACCAAACACCCTGCTTAGGGACGTGGCTCCTCAATAGCGATCTCACTAATCATATATCACTACATCCACAAAAATATTAAGCAGCACAACTGTTTTCAACATTGATAATAATAAATATGCTAATTTTGTTTCCAAATAAGCATTTTAGAATCATTTCTGAAGGATCATGTGACACAAGACTACAAATTCAGCTTTGCCATCACATGAATAGATTATGTCTTTTGAAATATGTTAAAATATAAAACAGTTATTTTAAATTAAAACAGTGGAAGTGGAGTGAATGTACAGTGCTCTCTTCCACCTTCAATACCGCGACTGAGGTGAGACCCTTGAGCAAGGCACCAAACCCCCAACTGCTCCATGGCGCTGCAGCAAAAATGGCTGCCCACTGCTCCGGGTGTGTGTTCCCAGTGTGTGTGTGTGTGTGTGTTTTCACTACTCACTGCTGTGTGTGTGTGTGTGTGTGTGTGTGTGTGTGTGTGCACTTGGATGGGTGAAATGCAGAGCACAAATTCCGAGTATGGGCCACCATACTTGGCTACACTTCACTTAATTTTTTTTTTTTTTGCTTGGTGATAATATGAGACATCTTTCATAAACAAAATCAAACTTTTTTATGGTAGTGTAAAAAATTTTCCTCATGTTAATTATTAAAGAGGTTATGTGGAGGTTTTTACAAACGTTTCATGAGAAACTCAGCTTTAAATTGGTGACATGATAGGGCAAAAACTCTTTAAAAAATGTGGGAAACAGAAGTGGAAATAAATGTTAAATGGACTGAGGCATTGCTGTTTAATCCACTTAGTGTTTAGATTGGAGGGCTTGTATGAATATGCTCCTCCTGAACTTTCAGTGTTTTACCCAACGGGGAGTACATGGGAGATGGGCAGCTGTCTACACACACATATACCCATCCTAACATTTGCCTCTCTGCATATCCATCTGTCTCCTTCACATACACATTTTCTCATCAGGAGCATAATCCTCCTTCATCAGTACCTGCCGTCTAATTGGAATATTTATGCAGTAATTAGTGGGTTGAAGAAGCCTTGAGCAGTCGCTTACATTGGTGGGAGTTCACATTCACTTTAATGCCACACACATCTGATCAGGTCTGAATACCAATTACCCTCTCACACCGAGACCCCATCACCTCCACACACCTCTTAACCTGCTCGCCATCACCTGTCTGATTACAGCAGCTAACAAGCAGCCCCTCTCCCCGTCTTTTTGTGCTGCATGCCTTTTACTGCAACTGTCATCTTGTCTTATGCCCCTCATGGCAAATATGTCCATCTTATGCACTTTACAACCAGCCATCCCCATTTCTGTCATTTTATTTCTTCTCTTTTCCCTTTAATAGCACCGCATGAATCTATAATATCAGACAGGAATTAAATGAAATTGGATGTGTGTGTTTTTTTACGAGTTTAGAAAAGACAGATTTCTGCAGAGAGCGGTTAAAATGAATCATTTATTCCCCCTCATGTCATTCCAAACCATTATGACTTACTTTTTTTCTGTGAACCACAAAAGGAGACATTTGGAAGAATGTTCACATTTCTAATTTCTGCACAATGAAAGTGGGTGGGGACCAGAGACTGTCAGGCTCCAAAATGACAAAAAGCATTCACTAAAATAAACACTTGGGGCCAGTTTTAGTAAACAGGGCAAATTAGTGTTAGAGTACAATTGCATAAAAGCTAGGGCTGGGTTTTGACAAAAATTTCACGATTCAATTCGATTCTCATTCACAAGCTTGCGATTCGATTCGATTACCGATTTGATTCAATATCAATTATTTTGGATACATATCAGGTACAGTGCATGGCAAATTTTCTCAAGGAAAAAAAAAACAACTAATGCTGTAAAATATACATGAGAGTCAGTTGGTACTACATTACTATTATATATAAGGGTAAAATTGACTAATTTGTAGTACAACTGCTAAAATTACACTTAATGAAGTTTTTTTAAATAATAAAGTTACAATTACATAATAATATTTCTACTTCAATTCGTTTTTTTTAAATATAACATTTAAATGGTGGCTGTCATAAAAACTTGATGGATTTATTCAAACATAAATTAAACATTGAAGAACAGTAAAAAATGATAATGTATATGTTATATGGTGCATACATTTAGCAAAATGCCCCTCTCTACAGTTTATTTTTCTATCTGACTAATGAGTTTATGGTCACCGAATATGTTTTTCTGAGGTAAATGTGACGTTACGTGACATTGTTTACAAGCCGTTATATTGACGTCTTTGTGCGTCTGAAACACTGATTGAGCAATTACATGAGATAGGATATGGATTGTAAAGTTGTACTCTTTCTTTTAACATACCTTCAGATGTTTAGTCATGTTTATTTTGTGCTGAAACTGGTGTGGAGGAGATGATCAGTTCACGTCTGTTGAACTGAGGTGCTACAGCGATCTGTCACTCCACATTAAACACCGCCAAAACGGCATTTATTGTTTGAAGGGAGGTGCCCTTCAATGTTCTGTCCATTAACTGAAAAAAAACAGGCTAGAACAATCGATTCTTGGGATTTAAGAATCGATATCGTTCTTCGAATATCGAGATATCAATATTTTTTACCCAGCCCTAATAAAAGCGCAGATGGGAGGGGGAAATTCTGTGGGTGATTTACTGACAATGATTTACTGACCGCACGTTAAAAGAACACAGACGCAGCCAGATAATTTCCATAATGACCAGCGCAATCTACCAAGAGCAGTGCAAATTACCGCCTGCTTTAAGACTTGCTTTTTTTGGGCGTATAATAATAACACAAATACCAGTAATTTGACGAGTGCAAACGTTAGTAAATCACGTTGCGTGATTCATTTTAATACTATCCATCCATAAATTTTGCATCTGAAAGGGAAACTCCTACAAATGCATATTCAATAAGATCAGGCACAAAATTTACTGTGACCACACCTTTTCAGCGCTAATTCTTCACTGCGCGTCTTTAGTAAATCTTGACAGTACTATTTTAACGTCAAAAGACGGTTTGTGCTGTCGCAAGCTGTTGGTAAATCTGGCCCTTGACATTTGAAAATTAAGAATTTTTGGGGAAAAAAACAACATTTTAAATTTTGATCACAATTTTTATTAGAAAAAACACTGAAAAACAGGCTGAAATGTACTTGGAAAAGAGTAGTGGTCAACTGATATGTGACCAGGGCTTATACATCTGTCATTATTTGCCATTTTTTAATTATTGGCGTTGGCCGATAAATTTTTCTGCTTGGCTGATAAGAAGCAGGACTTTTATTTTGACTGTACAGAGGATGCCAGCACAGATGAACAAGAGCTACCATTCTCCGTCTTCATTAGTTTATGGTATCGGCCATTGACCACCCTGCTCCCTTCGATATCGGCATTGGCCATTTAAATATCGGTCCACCACTAGAAAGAGCAGCTTGGACAATCTGTTATAAACATCTCCTTTTGTGTTTTACAAAAGAAAGTCAGTCATCAATTTCAAAAGACACGAGGATGAGTTAATGATGACAGAGTTTGAATTTATACATGAATGATCCCTTTAAATCCCATGGTGCTTTTCAACCAAATGTAGCATAAATGTTCATTTCATTTATCTTATTGATGTATCACAGTGTTTGGTCACGGATTTGAATCACATAAAATCAAAGCACTTAAAAGTTCTGCAGTGGCAGTGCTGTGTCTTTTGTCTGTGTGTGTTAAAAGCCCTGCATGTCTGTCTGTGCAGCTCTGTGAATCTGTTCGAGCCAGATTGTCCAGGCTGTTGCTTTTCATTACCTGTCTCTTGTCTCTGCCAGAGGCCATGTGGTCTGTGTGCGTGAGTGTGTGTGTGTGCGCTTGCCTTGTTGTGTCAGGTTTGGGTTAGAACGTGTCCACTCTGCTGCGCCTGATTAGGGAATCGATCGGTGTGAACTGTGAAGTACATGTGTGTGTGTCCCAGTCATTCCCAGATGATCCAAAGCTTCCTGCATGTGAGAGATGAGGAGAATCATAACTTCTGGTTGCACTCTCTCCACTATCATCTCCTCCACCGTCACTTTCCTCCTCTCCTTCCCCTTATCACCTCTCCTATTCCCTTCTCTCCCGAGGGAACGAGCGAGGTGTCGGGGAGAAGTGAGGTCAGGGCCTGTTGGGCTGTGAAATGCTCCTCATAACAGTTGACTCAAGCATGTGAGAGTCTGAAACTCGGCTCTCGCTGGATCTGCTCTCAAGTCACCGAGATTCTGCCAGTTGTCCTGAGGTGTAATCGTTTTACATTCTCTTCAGGACTGGAAATGTGTTTAAGCTCGTCTCTTAGCGTCACGTTCTCCATCCCCGCAGCCGGCGCTGTATAAAAAGTGTGCAAGATTAATTACACACTGATTTGTTTCTCTTGTTCTCTGCAGAGCATAACCAGAGGAGACAGTATTGATATTTCATTATGGTGTTAATAAAGGTCAGCCGCTATTGAGTTCTCATTAATAGAGCCGAACTGGGCAATATTAACGAGAAGACGCAGATTTTAATGACTTCTCAGTGTGTGTCTGCAGTACTCTGTGGTTCTTTAAGTGCTTTAAAACCGTGAGCGCTCCTCTGAAGAGTCCCTGACCTGCCTCTTAAATACAGCTACCTGAGGGAGAGGGAAATATGGATGGGTAGACAAAAAGATTCTGAAAGACTTGTCCAGTCAGTCAGTTAATTAACAAACAGTTTTTGAATGAAGGTTCCCGCTAAGGAAACTGGTTTCAGACAGGCTTCCAGGCATCATAAGGTCACGTCCATTGAGCTAGAACAAATGCAAGTGAGCTTTAGAGATAACCAAATGAATATTTATTGACTACAGTGCATATTTCCTATTAGAAATGGAATCAGAAGTTGAAAAAAATTGACATTTATGAATTAATTTACTTTGAAACTTCCGCCAACAGCTGAATATCAGAGAATTGTCCGATATCGAGAAGGATGCATGCTACTCTCAAAATTTTTTAATAAATTGATGTTCAACAAGGATACATTAAAGGCACAGTTCACCCCAAAATGAAAAATTATGTCATTAATTACTGACCCTCATTCCAAACCCATAAGACCTTCGTTTATCTTTGGAACACAGATTAATATATTTTTGATGAAATCCGAGTAAGGACATTATTAAATTACTTGTTAAAATATGGTTGAACCACTGATGTCACATGGACTATTTTCACAATGTCTTTACTAGTCTGGGCCTGGGATCATTTCAGTTGACAGTGACAATGTGTTTCAATCACAGAATTTTCATTTTTGGGTAAACTATCCCTTTAAATTGATCGAAAGTGGCAATTAAGACATTTATAATGTTACAAAAAAATTATATTTTAAATAAATGCTGTTTGTTTTGAACTTTCTATTCATCAAAGAATCCTAGAAAAAAAACAGTTTACACAAAATTATTAAAGGGGTCATATGATGCTGCTAAAAAGAACATTATTTTGTGTATTTGGTGTAATGAAATGTGTTTATGCGGTTTAAAGTTTAAAAAACACATTATTTTTCACATACTGTACATTATTGTTTCTCCTCTATGCCCCGCCTTTCTGAAACGCGTCGATTTTTACAAAGCTCATCGATCTGAAAAAGCGAGGTGTGCTCTGATTGGCCAGCTATCCAATGCGTGTGATTGGCCGAATACCTCAAGCGTGAGACGGAAATGTTACGCCCCTCACCATACTGTGATGCCCTGTCCGGCCGGAGCGACAAGACAAAAACATTAAAACCCATTATAAACGAGGCA